>NC_079890.1:12385641-12425215 GCF_024868665.1 Triplophysa rosa | reverse complement strand
CTCTCTCTCTCTCTCTCTCTCTCTCTCTCTCTCTCTCTCTCTCTCTCTCTCTCTCTCTCTCAGTGGATGTGACTCTGGATGCTAATACAGCTCATGCATGTCTCGTGCTCGCTGAAGATCTGAAAGAAGTGAGAGTGGATGTCAGTAGAACTATTAATGAACTTCCAAACAACCCTGACAGGTTTGATTTGTGTCCCAGTGTTTTAGGAAAAGAGGGATTCAGCTCAGGGAAGATTTATTTTGAGGTTCAGGTTAAGGGAAAAACAGATTGGGATTTAGGAGTGGCCAGGGAATCCATCAACAGGAAAGGAAATATTAGTCTGAGTCCTAGGAATGGATACTGGACTATTGGTCTGTGGAAGGGCAATGAATATCAGGCAAGTGCATCTCCTGCATTTTCTCTGTCTCTAAAAGTGGAGCCGCAGACAGTGGGTGTGTTTGTGGATTATGAGGAGGGTCTGGTGTCCTTTTATGATGTGGAGTCCAGGTCTCATATCTATTCTTTCACTGGTCAGTCTTTCACAGAGAAACTCTATCCATTTTTCTTTCCTGGTAAAAATGTTGAAGATGCAATGCCATTAATAGTATCATCTGTCAGTCAAAATATATAAAGGCATACAACGATAATCAGAAAAATATATGTTTTAAGTCATTTGCTGTATAGATAGGAAATAAACACTATTTTCAGTGATGTCTATGTTAATCTGGTGTCTGTAGCCTACTATTTGTTTTCAAAGCTGATGCTATTGGTTCACCTCTGTTTTTAGGACCGCCACAGTATGCGCTTGAGGTCTATAACCTATCTTTGTAAAAAGTAATAAATCCAATAATTATTCATTGTCAAGTGTTTCATTGTCTTTGTGTGTTTTCATCCATGTAAATGCTTAAAGAAAAAAGGGCAATGGCAAACCAACACCACCTAACATCAACAAATCCAGGAGAGACCAGGAGAAAAGAGTCTGGAAGAGCCTTAACGTACCGCTAAAATGTGAATGATAATGTCTTCTAGAAACACAAGAGTCAGCAGCCATATCACCCTTTAGCCCAAGTCTGGTTGCCCACTGAAGCAGGGTTCAGCGTGGTAAGTACCTGGATGGGAGGCCTCAACCTATAGGTTGCTGCTGGATGAGGTGTTAGTGAGGCCAGCAGGGGGGCTTACCCTGTGGTGTGTGTGGGTCCTAATGCCCCATCATAGGGACGGGGACACTATACTGTAAAAAAGCACCGTCCTTCGGATGAGATGTTAAACCGAGGACCTGAGTCTCTGTGGTCACTAAAAATCCCTTACACTTCTCGTAAAGAGTAGGGGTGTAACCCTGGTGTCCTGGCCAGATTCCCTCTAGTCCTTGTCAATCATGGCCTCCTAATAATCCCCATCTCTCTCTCTCCACCTATAGCTAGTGTGTGGTGAGCGCACTGGCACCGTGGCTGCCGTTACATCATCCAGGTGGATGCTGCATACTGGATGCTGGTTTGAGGAGAGACCCCCCTCATATGATTGCAAAGCTTTGGGTGCACAGCAATGCGCAATTTAAATGCTTCATTCATTCAGAATCATTCAAGAGTCCACGTGGAGTTGTTTTGTAGAGAAAATCGGGTGTTTTTTTCAGATATGTCTAAGATTTCGCGTATAATAGACAAATACCTTATATGCCAGTGTACGTTTTTAATGTACTTAATTGGCATTAACAATTATGATTACATATTAATTGCAACTCGCAGCCCACTATAATGATAATGGCATGATATTTATGACATTCAAGGAAAAAGGAAGCCACTTTTCCAGTCAATGTTTATTTTTTTACAATAAGCAAAGCTAAACCATCGCAGCACTTGCCTCACACAACTACTATTTTCAACAAGAGCATGTTTCAGTCATTTTATACAACAAGTTTAGCTTAAGTTAAATAAATTAAACAAAGTTAAATAAACTACACCGATAGTAACATGTCTAAACCAGCTAACTTGTACACATACATGACCAAATTGTACTTGCTGTCTGGGTCAACTAAAAAATATGTCAGAAAATGTTAGGTTGTTTAGTTCTAAAATCTGTGCTTATTTCTACATAGACTTAAACACTAAAGACACATTGTTTCCTGATCTAATTTATTAGACAAGCACATACAGTAAGTGGATTGTGTTGATCCACTCCACTGAAGTATATTAGTCTGAACTGCTAGATCTAATGGCTTCTCCAGAAAGCAAAATATCTCAAAATTGCTTGATCCAAGCCACTAGGGGGCCTTGTGGGACCCATGGTCTTTAAATAAGTAAAAGTGAAACTGATTCAAGTTACTGGAATGGTTGTCCTAAAGGTAACTTCTAATATTGGATAGCCTTTTTTCATGCACATTTAGGCTACACAAAAAGCAGGCACTAACCCGCAGGTACATTAGCAAGTTCAGCTGATCAGGTAATGTACAATTATGTACATGTAGGTGAAAGCACAGATTTTGTGCTTTTGGTGTGTGCTTTCATTATTTATTACTGTCATGTTAATGGTGTTTAACTAGTATTCCATTTTATGTTGATCTGAATGTAATATCAAGATCTGTGATAGAATTTTTTGATGCTTTTCACCTTAAAAAATAATCTTGGTCATGTAATTTGTCAGTGGTTCTACTGATTTCTACTTTTTATAAAGGGAGTGGAAGAGAAAATGGCTGAATGTTTACCAGCACCTCCAAAAACAGGAAGAAAGCATAGAAGAAAATGTATTGATTTACCTCAATGTAAGTTTTTGTTGTCAGTCAAGCATTTATCCAGAGACAAAAACTTTGCATTATTGTTTTAGTTGTTTAACCACCAAGGCATGTAATTATTAGCAAATAGGAATTTATTTCATGGTACATTTATCATAACTTGCTATATACTGTATCATAATGAAAGATTAATGGCTTTTATCATATGGAAAGAAAAACCATCTCGTATCGTATCTGCCATGATATTACTGGAAGTATATTCCTGAAATAAACTTGAACTACATAATGTTTTTGATGACTTTTAATGACTTTTTTTCCAGTTATGGCATACTGTGAGGCACCAGATATGCGTGAACATCTTCAGTGTTCTGTCTGTCTGGATGTGTTCAATGATCCGGTCACTACTCCATGTGGACACAACTTCTGTAAGACCTGCCTGACGGCATGCTGGGAACACAGCCAGGAGTACAGATGTCCATATTGTAAAGGAACTTTCATCCAGAGACCTGATCTGAAGTTCAATGTTGCACTTAAAGCGATTGTACAACTGTTTGAGAAAAACCCAGAAGGTATACATGTATATAATTATGTTTTGCCGTATTTGAACTGAGCATGAAACGGTAACTGAATTAACTAGTGTTGTCTTTTGATATTCAAATATGATTTTTTCTTGTCTTTAGGCCTGTCTACTGCTGGTGAGCCATTGTCAGATGAGCTGCAGTGCTCTATTTGTCTGGATGTGCTTGACAATCCCGTCACAACTCCATGTGGACACAGCTTCTGTAAGACCTGCCTGACGGCATGCTGGGAACACAGCCAGGTGTACAGATGTCCATATTGTAAAGGAACTTTCATCCAGAGACCTGATCTGAAGTTCAATGTTGCACTTAAAGTGATTGTACAACTGTTTGAGAAAAACCCAGAAGGTATACATGTATATAATTATGTTTTGCCGTATTTGAACTGAGCATGAAACGGTAACTGAATTAACTAGTGTTGTCTTTTGATATTCAAATATGATTTTTTCTTGTCTTTAGGCCTGTCTACTGCTGGTGAGCCATTGTCAGATGAGCTGCAGTGCTCTATTTGTCTGGATGTGCTTGACAATCCCGTCACAACTCCATGTGGACACAGCTTCTGTAAGACCTGCCTGAAAAAGTGCTGGGACATCAGTCAGAACTGCACCTGTCCAGTTTGTATAGAAACATTCAACAAAAGGCCTGATCTAAAGTGTAACACAGGTCTTAAAGCGATTGTAGAAGTCTTTGAAAAAAACTCAGGTGTGTACATTTTCAATGCATTCTATAATGTAACTTTTAGCAAATACGTGATGCTAGTTTGATTAAGCCGGATGTCACACACCAACATATATGGAAAGTCACATACTGTTTCCGGGACCAACCGCTCAATCATGAAAATATAAAAAAAAATGCTAATATAGACTCATTACATGATAAACTGCTGAAAACCTCCGATCCCATCCTTTTTCTCTATAATGAAATCACACACGCACACTGCGATCATTCTTTTTTTTTTTTACAAATTATTACAATATTAATGTCGGAGATTCCGTGAGCCTGGAGACTGTAGTGTACACTGTGAGTTTATAAGCGTTTCGCTTGCATGTGTGATATGAAGAAACAGTGCTTATAAATGGCTGTTTAAACATATCCTCCATTAAAATGACTGGAGGCTTGGTCCCAGAAACAATATTCCTTATGTCACAACTTAACACGCAAATAGACAAAGGTTGTACTAGGCATTTAGCCTGTGTGTTTCTTTCAGAAGGACATTTTGATATGATTGTTTTGTGGTGTTTTTTAAGGGTACAAGCGGGAAAAAGTAATGATGGAATACTCACCACCACTAGAAAGGGAAGACCAAGAAGAGACACTGGGTAAAACTTCTGGTAAGTCAGTAACATAGAGATAAAACTTTGTCCTTTTCATAAATTCACAGTAACCATTATGGACACATTGCGTTACAGTCAGCCTTGACTTAAAAGGATATTTCAAATATATATTTGATAAAAAGTTAAATAAAAAATATGTTCATGTATTATTTAGGTTTTTTCACAGTATTTTCTCTTTCTCCAGTCATGGCTTCCTCTAGTGATATCCTGATTAAAGACCTTCAGTGCTGTGTTGGCCCAGATCTATTCAATAATCCACTTACTGCATGTGCTTATGGGCACAACTTTAAGACCTGTCTGTTGGAAATCAGTCAGGATTGCGATTGTCCTTGCTGTAAAGAAAACATCAGTGGGATGCTTGATCTTAGGGAGATGGTGCAGTATTGGCCTCAGTCTGAAATCTGTAGGTGTCAGAGCTCTGAGGCTAAACCTGGACTTCATGATATAAAGCAAGTCATAATGATTGAGCTTTCAGAGAATATAAATCGCAATATATGCAAGAAACACGAGGCTATCCTGGAGCTGATCTGTAGAGGAAGAGCTGACAATGAGAAACATAAGAGAAACCTGGAGCTGTTCTCTAAAGATTTCCAGACAAGTGTGTATCTGTTCTGCACTGAGGGAGATCACAGAACTCATAACACTCTTCCTGTAGACAGTGCAGAGATGAAGGTAAGAATGGTATTTTTGAAAGCCAACAACATTGTAAGCAACCATAAAGCATATGGAAAGAAATAAAGCATCTCTATTCCTCGCATCACAGACCCACACACGTGTACAGCACATCATCCAGGACACCATGAAGAAAATAAAAGAAATCAAACACTCAGTCGAACCGAGCAAAGTAAGTCTAACAGCTTTGGATAAACTTATGTAAACTATCTTCACTGATCTAAATCACTCTGTTGAGAGATGTCAGGGCTTGACATTTTGTACATTTACTGTATCATAACAGCACTGACTTGTAACTAATATAAACGTCTAAGCTGTTTTACGAGCTCAGCTGGTAATGTACGTGAAGCATCCATTTCAAAATGTTTTACTTTACTGTCATGTTAATGGTGTTACACTGGTATTCCATTAATGTCGACCTGAATGTGATATCAAGAGCTGTGATAGATTTTTTTGATGCTTTTCACCATAATAAAAATAAACTTGGTCATGTCATTTGTCAGTGGTTCTACTGATTTCTACTTTTTATAAAGGGAGTGGAGGAAAAAATGGCTGAATGTTTACCAGCACCACCAACAACAGGAAGAAAGAGTAGAAGAGAAAGTATTGATATACCTCCACGTACGTTTTTGTTGTCAATCAAGCATTTATCCAAATATAAAAACTTTGCATTATTGTTTAGTTGTTTAACCACCAAGACATTTAATTATTAACAAATATGAATATATTATTTCATATCATGTGGTTTGTAAACGTATACATTCATATTATCATAACGTACAAAATATCATAATGCAAGATTAATGGGTTGTATCAAATAGCATGAAACAACTGATCTGTTGAGTATTAAAGTTGTTGATGACTTAATGAACGTCTTTGTGTTAAAAGTGTTTTTTCACATTTTTTCCAGTTATGGCTTCCTGTGAGGCACCAGCTATGCATGAACATCTTCAGTTTTCTGTCTGCCTGGATGTGTTCAATGATCCAGTCACTACTCCATATGGACACAACCTCTGTAAGACCTGCCTGACGGTATGCTGGGAACACAGCCAGGAGTACAGATGTCCATCTTTCATCCAGAGACCTGATCTGAAGTTCAATGTTGTACTTAAAGCAATTGTACATCTGTTCAAGAAAAACCCAGAAGGTAAATAGGAAGAGTTCAGATGCATCACCCACTAATGGAAATAAATGAACATTTACTTTCAGCAATACCAGACATTTCAGACCTGGCAGAGTGTGGTATATAGCGGGTTTTGAAGCAAAATTATTTGCGTAACGTGTGGAGAGCATTCACTCAACACTGTAATCTCATGTTTGAAGGAGGTGGCTTTTTGTGCATGCGTGTGGATGTTTTTGTGATAACGCTGTGAAGAAAGTGATCTGTCAATCTGTTTGTCAGAACTGTATTTGAACTGAGCATGAGCATTTTTTCACATTCAAATTATTTTTTTCTTGTCTAGGCCTGTCTGATGCTGGTAAGCTGATACTGATTTATTTGATATCCGTATATTTCCTATGGATAAATTAAAATCACCTGACATTATTGCTGCTTATCTTCCAGAAAGCACTTCCTGAGCACTGGGTGAAAACCACAGTTATACTGCCACTATATCTTTCATTATCTTGGATCTCAACTGTCCTCTGTATTCAACTGATTGTTTTTTTGCTTGCCCACAAAACCAAATAATCATTTATTAATATACAAAGTATAATCATCATTTTAACCATAGGCCTATAACCACTTTAGATTATTTAGAGTATATTGTGTTTAAAGACTTTATTAAAAATACCTATATCTAACAGGAAGATGATGTGACATCTATTTTAGATAAATATCTAATATGTGTAATACAGTTAATCTCCATACCACGTAGACTATTCATATCATAATGCTTTTAAGTGAATTGTGTCATTTTTAACATTTTAAAATAATGTTGTTAATATTTTCATATTCCTCATTATTGTAACAAAAAAAGAGTTTTGTGGCTGTATGGCAGTTTTAAAATAACATGCAGCTAATTTTAGATACTTAAATGAAGTAATAAGAGTAAATGAGAAAAAAAAGTTTTTTTGTGGATGCCTATAAGTGTGAATCTTAAAATTATTCCTGTATCAAACAATAAAACAAAATAAAAATCCAGGTCCAGGTTTTGCATTAATCTAGAATATTAGGCATATTAAAACTGTTATTGGTCAAAAATACATACAATAAATAGTGGACAAAAAGCAATATGATACATTATTGCAACAGGTAAATTTTGTGTAAGCATCATTATTCAGGTTTTCTCACTCATATCATTACCAATTTAAAACTTTTTTTAATTCAGGAATGCAACTGGCAGATAAATTAGTTTTGAGATTGTTTCTCGTGTAAATGCTTGAAGCAGAACCTCTCCGTAAATGTATAACTGTATTGTGTGAAATAGAAGAAAAGAGATAAAGGAAGATTTTACAGTTCTATGTAATGGAAAGGTATCAGCCCTGAACCTAACACTAAATCTTAAATGTATGCATGAGTATTTTGTTGGGTAAGAAAACTCTAGGTAAATGGGTTAATAATGAGTATGTTTCATAATGTTAATAAAAATCTGATCATTCCAACAAGTTTTCTCTGATTGTTCAGGAATTGCCTAATATGTAATATACATTAACAGTATTAGGAAAAGTTGTTTTTTTACAAAATAAGTTTAGATCTGTTTATTTTAAAATATTGTGGATTGTTAAATGAAAATTTTCTATTCCTTACGGTAGACAGAGTCTTAATCGTTGGTGACTTTAACATCCACATTGATAATCAAAAAGATACTCTCTTTTATAGACATTCTCAACACTAAACTAAATGTGACTGGACCTACACACAACCGTCATACTTTAGATTTAATTCTGTCATATTGTCTCGACATTTATAACATAGAAATCCTGCCCCAGAGCAATGATATTACGGACCACTGCCTTGTCACCTGTGTGATTCATATAGCAAAAACCTCTCAATGTACTCCACGCTATCGATTGGGTAGAACAGTTATTTCAACAATGAAAGATTTATCACTAACTGTTTTTATAGTGTGTTGTCATTTAGGACAACATTTAGGACCCAGATCGATTTGACACACTTTGTATTCCACCCTGAATCAAGAATCAGCTAAAGAGCACACAATTAAAGCAACAAAAGATGATCCAGAGTAAACCAGGAAGATTCAAGAGATCAGACACTCATATAAATCAGAAAAGTAAGTCCAGAATTCTACAATATTATGACGTTGAAGCTTTCTAGATGTGGTGGTTTATAGAACACGACAAACATGAATATGCATTTTCATTTATCTTTTTTAGAGGAACACAAAGAAAGAGAAAGCAAACTGATGAGCTCTTCACTGCTCTTCCCTGGTTTTCCTTTCACCTGCTGTTGATTTACCCATCCCTGTGCAGCCCTTTAAACACCAGAAACTGCACTCAGATCAGTTTTAACACTCATCAAACATGAATGGAAAGCTCGCTCTGGCTAAACTGCAGGAGACTCTAAATGAGACTGAAAGAAACGGGTATTTTACACATAAAAATATATTGCTACAGCTGTAAATATGTTTGTGGCAAGGGGGGCGTGGTTCAGCGAGGTCTGCAGCGGGAGAGAGAGCTGGGAGACGAGCGGTGAGTAAATGGGGCGAGTGCGAATGACAAACACCCTGTGTTCCATTCTAGTAATTTGCGTGGGGATGTATAAAGCCAGCGTGGAAGCAGAAGCCGAGGAGAGAGAGACCCACGACTACTACTGGAGCTGGAGAGACTGAAGCCGAGAGGAGTGCGAGAATCTTCAAGTAGCGAGACTGCTTGTTATTTTGTGTTTATATATTAAAGTGCGTGTGGCGCAACGTCTTATGGAGAGAAGTGTGGAAATAAAGAAAACTTCCAGCAGTAGTCAACCCGACCCCGACCTCTTCTGACTCTTGTGAACGTATTACAGTGGTGCCGAAACCCGGGATACGGAAGGAAGAAGGGAAGCCGTGGCCAGTATGCAGACTCCGCCGGCAACGCCATTTGCGGACATGATTTCATCGCTCACGGTCCTCCACCGGGAACAACATCAAGCCTTGCTGCAGCTGCGGAATGACCAGGAGGGTCGATTCCAGGCCATCCTCCAAGCACAGCAAGAGGACCGCGAGACGTTCCGGAGCTGGATGGACCGGGAGATTCAGGCGGGGGCCCGCGCCGCATTGGCGCCTTCCACCCACCTGTTGCTCACAAAGATGGGTCCACAAGACGAACCGGAAGCTTTCCTGGATCTCTACGAGAGGGCCGCAGAGACCAGCAGCTGGCCGAGGGACCAGTGGGCCATGAGACTGCTACCGCTATTATCGGGAGAAGCACAGGTGGCGGCCCAACAACTGCCTCCCCCAGAATCTCCTGGTCTATGACGAGCTGCAGAGAGCCATCCTGCAGAGGGTCGGCCGGAGCCCCGAGGAGCATCGCCAGCGATTCCGGTCGCTGGGGCTCGAAGAAACCGGCCGGCCCTTCATTCTAGCTTAACAGCTCCGGGACTCGTGCCGCAGATGGCTGAGGGAGGCGACGTAGAGAAGATCATCGACCGGGTGGTACTGGAGCAATTTACAACTTGCCTACCCCGGAAGACGGCGGGGTGCGTCCAGTGCCACCGGCCGACGTCGCTGAACTCAGCCATCCAGCTGGCGGAGGATCATATGGTCGCGTGCCACGGGGTCGGCGAGCCCTTACCAGCGGCCTCTCTCTCTCTACCACCACCGACCAGACCGGTTCCGGCTCCCCGGACTCGCCCACCTGGACCACCGAAAGGTCGAGGAGGACGAGGCGGGCCTGGATCGGGACCGGCCGAGGAGATGGGAGCGGCGCCCGGACGACTCGGAACCCCGATGCATGGAGCCACCTATTCCCCGGCTGCTCCGCTCTCCCCACGCCAGACCGCTGCCCCATTTCCTGCCGCCCGGGTGGCGGGGAGGCCTGGACCTGAACCCGGACCATTTCCTCTCCCGCTGCGGACCTCGCTGAACCACGCCCCCCTTGCCACAATGTTTTATAGCCATCAAACAAGAAAACCCATTAATGGAAAAATCTCTAAAGTTCTAAAGGGGGTGCAGCAGCATTCAGGTAATGTGAACATTATCACTGTCCTTGTATAATTGCGTGCAATATTCTAATTATGAATATGCAAATTCAGACTAGAACTTGATGAGGCAGCTAAATACACATACATCATTTGATTATTTTTTATTCTTTTGTCGAACTTAGTTTATAGACATCTAATTCTACAATGTGATTAAACTCAAATTCACAAACATGACAAAGTGATCCAAATGCAGCAGCAATGATACAGTACAACCACAAAACATTTCAAACTAGGCTTGTGTATATGTATGTGTATCCTATCCATATATAAATGTGTATATTTTTTATATTGGGGTTAATCAGCAATTTTGCCAGATGCATTATGTGGTTACTAACTGCAGCCTGTAGGGAGCCTGAACAGCAGCATGTACTCTGACTCTGGCTGATGAACATTTCCAGTAGATAAACATTGCAGCAGGCAGTAGAGTAAATGCAACGCTGAGGCACAAAACTACCGGCATGAGGATCTCTGCTGTAACCACTGCCACAGTGGACAGAGAGGTGAGGTCAAAGGTCAATCTGCAGTGAGAAGTGGCCTCTTTCTTGTCATGATCTCTAAATTGGACACAATATATAATCCTTATTGATATGGAGGCAATTTACATAAAATCTAACACATTTTTAAACGCAAACCATTCCTATTTATATAACCGCTGACATTTTGTGATGAATATATTTATATACTTTAGAGCAAAAAAAAGAACACCAACCTTTCTCCGCATGTGCCACATGATTTCTGTCTGAAGGTGGGAGGAGCTAAATCAGAATATTGACATAATCTCTTGTTTGGGCAGAAAATTAAACCCTGATATCCGGGTACCTGTAAAGAAATACATTTATGAGATAAATGCAGCATGGCCAAGAAAGTCATTCTGCTCAGTAAATATTAGTACTTGTGAGAAACTGACAAACCTTGATGCTCTTTCCTGCTGGACAGTCCAACCAATCAGAATCCATCACCTGAATTTGATACCTGTTTATTCCGGTGCACTTATGTCTGTAACAATAACCCACTACTGGCAGACCAGCGGATGAA
This sequence comes from Triplophysa rosa, assembly GCF_024868665.1. Classification (NCBI taxonomy): domain Eukaryota; kingdom Metazoa; phylum Chordata; class Actinopteri; order Cypriniformes; family Nemacheilidae; genus Triplophysa; species Triplophysa rosa. Next base: position 12,413,751 of record NC_079890.1, on the reverse strand, counting down.
TGACTCTATAAAAACATAAATAATAGTAGTTACTAGTATAGTCCCAATACCTGAAAACTTGACACGGACAAACATTATTATGTACATAAATAATGTGCAGCACCTTTCTGGTGAGGTTGGATATAAAACACCGGCTGTCAGATCCAAAGATCTCACCGCTGCATTTATCCAATTCACTGCTTCTCCCATTCTCCTCTATCCAACATTCACTCTAATAAAGAACAATTACATACTAATCATGAGAGATACAACAAAATACAGAAAGCAATGAAATATAAAGACGAGCTCCAAACAAAACCAAAGACTCACAGCATTCGCCAGGGGTTTAAAAACATAGCAGCCATCCAAGTATTGATCAGTGAGACACTCCCCCTTGTGGAGGTGAAGATAATGACATCCCAATTCGCTATAGAAAAGAAGTTGAACCCGCCACAAGATGTTTGAATAAAACAATGTACGACATATTAGTAGAATTTATTTTTAAATAAATGTCTTCCTTGTTTAAAGTGACATTCAGAGAAATCATTTCATTACCTGCCTGTGCAAAAAAAGGTTGAGGAATTGTGACAGGTAAAGACGGACCCAAACCGGTGACCTTCACCTAAAAAATACACCACTGCTGAGTAACATTAAAGGGATAGTTCACCCAAAAATGAAAATTCTGTCATCATTTACTCACCTATGAGTTGTTCCATATCTGTATAAATTTCTTTGTTCTGATGAACACAGAGAAAGATATTTGGAAGAATGATTATAACCAAACAGATCTCGTCCTCCATTGACTACCATAGTAGGAAAAAATACTTTATCATTTTTTTCTGCTCTGTTGAATACAAAAGAAGTCATTTTGAAGAATGAAGGACTGCAAACAGTTCTGGGGCACTTTTGACCACCATTGTATTTTTTCCTACTATATGGTAGTCAATGGGGGCGAGATCTGTTTGGTTATAAGCATTCTTGCAAATATCTTTCTCTGTGTTCATCAGAACAAAGAAATTTATACAAATTTGGAACAATTCGAAGGTGAGTAAATTATGACAGAATTTTCATTTTTGGGTGAACTATCCCTTCAAATGGAGAGGCTTGACTCCAACCTCAACAAATCGTTGGAAATCTTACCCTCTCCCCACACCAGACTCTGAGCTCGGCTGAGGTTGACTGAATACCAGCCTGTATCCTGAAGAGCAGCGAGTGTGACCGGATCAATCCGAACCAGAGATGGCTCTGCCAATGAAGCTGTCATTATGGAGCCCTGCAGCACACGGGCCTCCCAGTGTGATGAGACACCATCAGAACCAGCATCCTGAAATCAAGAAAGAGTTCAAAAGAGACAGGGGGGTCTGGATTTTAATATCTTATACACGATTTGTGAATTTCCGTGCTAGTGTTTGGAGAGATGCTTGTCTTCTTGAGGTACCTTGTTCTCTAATAGAGCTCCAAGGTCAGTCTGTGTAGCATTGAGGTGTTTCTGCATTGTGCTGATCACAGTGGGTGAATAAAGTCTAACCTGCCCCGTCTCATCTGTGCTGGTCACATGGCCATGAAACCAACAGTCAACACCAGCTTAATAACAAATCACACAGTAATGTACAATGCAAGATCAGTGATTAACCAAGACTCATCCAAGCCAAAATGCAAACAAAAACAAGATGGAGATCATTAATGAAAATTAAAAATGATTAAAGATGATCAATTTAAAAACTCACTCTTATTGCAAAAGTTAATTTCTGACACTGGTATCATAATAGGGCTACAATAATATACAATAATACTCATTCTGGAACAATACATCACAACAACATATTGATACGATTTCTCACACAATTATGTTTACACTATAAGACAAAAGAAAAGTAGTGTTACTGACTCTGAGAGGAGAAGGAACAATCCCTCCACCTACTGTAGAGCTCTTTACTGAAACCCAACACATGGAATAACTCATGCAGGACAGTCTGTACAGCAACAACAATGAAAAAGAGTTAAAGGGATAGTTCATCTACAATTACAATTTTATTGTGTTAATTTTAAAATGTTATTTCAACCCAACATTGGGTCAAAAATGAACAAACTCAACCGTTGGGTTATTAATTAACATATGCTGGGTTGTTTTAACCCAAAATGCTGGTTTGTCCATTTTTTGACCCAACGCTAAATAACCCAACAGTTTATGACTCTTTCATGGCTCTAATTTTTAGACTCTTTCTTCTGTACAAAGAACATATTTCAAGAAATGTCTCAGTGAATTTGTGTCCATATGGAAGATGATGGAAGTTTCAGTTTTGGGTGAACTATCCATCTTGGTATTTCTTACTTCCTAAAAACTATAATAGTCATTCTTAGCATCTCTCTGATACACTCTCACATACTGTCACCTGCACAACGTGACCGTGTGTGTATCTTTCCACACTGAGTTGTTCTCTACAGATGACCATGACCCCAGCTAGAGGTCGTCCCCAAGAGTCTGTCTGGCAGTGAGCGGCATAGGCCAGTACACTAGACTGAGAGAGACAAAGGTGCGACACAAACAGAAACAATAACAGCATTCCAATGTGTATAACTGACTATCTAATGCATGACAAGAAGGGAAAAGTAAGGTCTCTACCTCAGCTCGACATTTATCAGTGTTGTGAGTAAATACATAAAGCAGAAAGTCTGTGTCAGGAACTCCCACCCCCTCTGGCCTCAGCACTCTTGGGATTGGATGATCAGGATGTGGATAAACAAAACAGCCATCCAAGTGCTCATCTGTTATCTGTCAATCAAAAGCAGGCAGGCCTGGAATATGAAAACACCATGAGTCATTTTTGATGTAAAGTGTGTGTTTGTTTTTAGACTTACAGTCACATCGAGACAACTCTCAGATCTGTAGTTCTCATTGGCACGGCCGCATCTGTGGAGATTGATACAGATGGACATTTTAAAGCAAATTTGGAATTCAGGTAAAAGAAGTAAAGAATTATTTACAGAAGATATGACCTGTCACATAAACAGGTTTGAAATGTAGAGCAGAGTATTTTAAAAGAAGATAATTTAAAGGACTCGGGCAATAAGAGAAAAACATCTGGAACATACTTCATAAAGTTAAGAGTGCTGCTGTTTCTCCAAATGAATTTGCAGTATTTGTTCATGTCTCTGTTCAGCAGCAGTCTGTCTGGAACTCTTCTCACTACCAACAAATAATAGAACTTGCAAACAAAGATTGCTTTGCATTGAGTATGTATTTAAGAAATCACACACCTGACAGTAAACTGGATACTTTGCTCACAGCTTCACGAACTGCTGCCATTAATCTCTTACTTTCCCAGTCTGAGAGGGCAGGGTTTTCTTTTGGAATCCACGTCTTGATCCTGATTGGTTGTAGATCAAGTGATTCCTCATCTCTATCTCTTTTAGATCGCTGAGGCTTTTGATAGCTGAGTGCAGTTTCACCCGAAGACCGATGAGCCAAGTCGTGTCGTTTCAGTGAGGATACAACTTTAATTGATGTTTGAACATTGTCAAAGATACACTTCCCCCAAGAGGGAAACCATGGCAACAGTAATATGCCAATACAAACACAATGCAGGAAAGCCATCATCTAGTAGTAGACCATCAAAATAACAGAAAGAAAAATATATATTAATGCACTTATTATTTGCCAGAAATGTTTACAAAATACTTTAAACAAAATTACACTATATTAGTAGTGTAATTAATATGTAATAACATCTTCATAACAAAGTCTTCATTATTCGTAAAGAATATTGTGATAACGTTACAAAAGGTTCCATTTAATCCAGCAAATGCATTAGCTAACATAGACTAGCAATGAGCTTTAGTTTTCCTGCTTTCATTGCTATTTTCTTACTGTTCATGTCAGTTCATTGTGCATTAACCATGTTAAGAAATAACTTTTGAACAAATGCATTAGTAAATTAAATCTGTGACATTAACCATTTACTTTTGTCACATTTAAACACACAGATTTTTACTTTTACAGATTTCTTACCAGCACAGAATCGCCTTTCTATCCTGTATCATGAGATGGCGAGTCATGTAACACGATCAAATATGCTTCAGCTCTCTCTTCAGTTTTCATTGTGGTATTTCTCCTGTGAATGATCATGTACTCCCTCCTCAGTAAAGAAACTCATCATTGACAATGCAAGCTTTGAAGTGCAAATAGCACATTCACTCCATATGGTTTCAGGAGTATTAATGACACCTGGCTTCCATTTTAACCTTAGGAGGAAATGTCACCTACTTACCATGGCATATAAACCTGTGTTAAATCTTATTTAGTTTTTAAACTATTTAAAGAGCATACACATCTTTTCACTTTAAAAAAGTTTAAAACTAGTTTAGGACTTTTGAAACTTGCAAATTTAATAAACTAGTAGACAAGGAATAATTAAACTGACATAAAAATCACACAAGAAAAGCTTAAAAGTGCAAATCATTTTAATCTTTGTGGATTTCCAGCTGGTTCAGCAAATATATACAGTAAAATTCATCTTACTATCACCAGTTCATCTAAGATAACAACTACTCACCACTTTCTATTACAATCACCATTCAAGCAGATGCGAGTTTAAAAAATACATGTAAAACTACAATCAACAGGGTAACAGGAGGAGTGAAAGGAGAGATCATAACAGGTGACTTGAGATATGGCACCACGACCGGTCTTCCATTTACAAAGGAACCTGAAATATGAAATCTATATTTTTCATTATTAAAAGACTCATTCAAGTTATCGTGATGTCATTCAGTTGGGTGGTACACACACATGAAGTATAAGTGAAACCTCAGGCACCAGAGGGATTGTCTCAACTCTGTGGTGCTAGTTTAGTATCTCTCACACACACGGTTCTTTAGTATTAAATTAAAGCCACAGTTGCAATGCACTACCATTTACATTTAACATCCGTGTAAACATTTGTGCAAGTGTATTGGTGTGTTTGGCCCTACGTGCAAGCACATACGCAGTCACATCGTGTCTAGTGATATAGGAAGCTCAATACAAGGCACTTCTCGGAAACATATGTGGCCTGTAGCAGTATGAGGTAAACTCAAATGTATGCACATTACACAACCATCTGAAATGAAGTCTGCAGAAATAAAAAGAATGTTTTGAGATTTGTAATCGGCAAAGATTTAAACAGAGGAACTTCTAATCCAGCTGGGGGAAGATTTTATTGTGCAAATGTTTCTTCTAATATAAATAACACCAAAGTCCTTTTATGTAAGTCCTATCTACTTGAATGGGGGAAGGCAGATATTTATAAAATCACTGGCAAAAATCACGATTAAACAGCATATTTTCGATCAATAATTAAACATGAACTGTATCATGACTTTGGTTTGCTAAGCTTGATTTGCGAAAAAAAAAACTTTTTTGAGGTCGCCTCATCTACTGGGCCTCATCTACTCATCTACTAGGCTGGCAAGCGTCTCACAAGAGCCTCGCCCCAGAGAATCGTCAGTCTTTATCGATTGACGATTGGCTCGTTTTACTGGAATGTGGGATTTCCTTTGCTAGAGCGGCCATATTGAGCATTGCATTCCTCGCCATTCATTGTAACGGCAGTGGCGCATCTTGTTAATATTAAGTAAGTGTGGTGATGTGATCAACCAGTCTATTTATTGGTTTGGAAATGGTATGTTCCACGGGTATAAAAGGAGACTGAACTGACATCTAACTAGGCGCGTCAACAGGGCCCCAGAATTGACGTGATTTCCTGTGCGCCGTGCTGTATGTTCAGGGGGTGAGAGCTACTGGTGGCAGTTGCATTGTGAATATTTCACGTTGAAAAGGGTAAATGGAGACTTTTTTAATTTACAGTGTGGCTGAGGAGTAATGCAAACACATTGAATGCCGTTTACCTTTGTGAGCCTTTAACTTGCACACGTGTCGAGCTCGTTGGGTGGTGTGAGTCATTATCCGCAGGTGTGTTACTCATTTTATGCATGGGTTGATGAAAAGGTAATTTCTCTCTTTTAAGACAAAGGTCTTTTATGTTTTAACAGTGACTAAGGGGCCAGGAGGTGTTGCAGCAGGCTTTATGGGCGCGATTTGGGCCTTGTGACCCTCTCTTTTGAGCAATACAAATTAATACGACCTGCATGCCGTAATTGATGCCTGAACGGGAGTGCTTCCGGACGGGTCGGATGGTTTCGTTTCTCTTCACGCTGATCTGTTCGACCACTCTTCTATGGCAAGCCGATGGTGTCACAAATGCGCTATAGATTAAATGCGTTTATATCTGAACACCGTATTTGAAGGCGTTTTAAACGCTGTAAAAAACACGTGAAAAGCCATCTATAGCGCCGTATTTAACGGAGTTTTAAGGTGAAGGGACGCGTGTTTCCCATTCAGTCACTTTCTTTAATGCCTGGTCCGTTTTGGAAAACACCCGGGCTGTTAGCTGAGACTTGTAGTGCAGATGCATCTGTCACTCACCCCCAGGCGCGCAGTGGTGCGGTCTTTACAGAGTTTTTTTCCCTCAGAAAAGCAACTTTTTGGATATGCATTAGTTTTCAGTGAATGGAAAAATGTCTCTCTCGGCGTCTTCTCTGTTCAGTTAGCGACAGAAGCAGAACATTCATGACCAAACCACAGCTTACTTGTGAGTGAATACAAAACACCTTTTACAGGCACCTGTCATTGTTACTGACTATTTGTCTGTAATTATTATTTTATGTCTGACAACAGAAATATTAAATATATAAATAAATATAGGCCTAAACAACAACAACTTTATTGGACATTCAGCTGTATTAAAATACAGTAAGTTCAGAGTAAACTAAAGTACAGCGTGATGACGTCACGAACATGCTAATCAGCACGTGTGGTGGTTTTTCTAGACATATTATTGACTTTTCTTATATTCTAAATATATTACTTTTTTCTTATATAAAATAGTTTTCTTATATAAAAGAATACATTTAAAGGTAGTTATAGAGTTCATGTACTTCTATGATCTTAACAAGGGCTATGGGCCTTATGTATGAGTTTGAGCACTTGAACACCTGCGTACACACCAAATATCTTATCCCACTAAGACAGGAACTGCACGTACACCACACACAATTTTGTAGAGAAGTTGAATTAAGAACGCTGGGTTGCTTATTATTACGCTAAACAATGAGCTCATTTTTAATAAACTAAATGTTTCAGGCTGTCGGAGAGCTCAAAAAGAGCTTTTGACTAATGAACTGTGTTCACTTGCAAAACTCACTTGTTCATGCTGCTTTGAGTTCTTGTGTCACAAAATGTGGTTTTTAGTGCAAAAAGAGTGTTTCTGAGTGTTCGGAGCGCACAAAAATAGCTTTTGATTAACGAACTGTGTTCCCTTGCATCTGAAAGCTGGACTTGCCAAACACTGCCTTAACACTGGTCTACACTGACAACGTGACCAGAACGAAATTTTCTGTAAAATAGTCTTTATTTTATATATGCACAATTTAGAATCTTTTAGGCTGTAAATCGTATTATATTGTATTGTCATTGTGTTGAATGTCTGTACTAGAAGCTTCCAACACCAAAGAAAATTCCTTGTGTGTGCAAGCACACTTGGCAATAAAGCTCTTCTGATTCTGATTCTGATTCTGAAAGAGGGGTAGCCGAGCACCAGCTGAACACGGCTCTTACCACAGCCTGAGCACCCAGATGACAAGAGCTGCTCCGTGCTTCACAAGCCATCCAGCGATGTTCCACTCACATCAGAACACAGAAGGTAACCATAGAGACCTGCCACCAACCTGTGATGTTTCTAACAGTCAACGCCTCCTCACCACAGATCCCATGCACACAAAGCCACTTGGTCGATGACACAATGGTGAGGCACTGCACACCCAGAGCAGGTGTTTTGTGGAAAATGACAAGCCTGTCCCACTGCAACACTTCAAGCTGGGGCCCCAAACATCACAGCACAAGTGACAGCTATCCGGATTAATCCTTCAAATCGCAACAGCTCACACAAAAAAAACTCCATTAGACAATTTCTTACCTGCATAGACTCAAAGTAGGCTAAGCTAAGTTTCACACGCTATCACTTGGCAAGAAACATAGCGAATCATAAGCCAGTTGAGCATTAACACCTGTTCCAGACACCTAGTGTCATCACAAAGGAACATGATATGCTCCTCTGTGGGAAAAGGTGAAAGAACATTCAAAGTAAACCTGTGAAAATTGAGGCATTTTGCGGCAACCGGTGGTCACCAAAAACCCACCCGCCCATCGCAAGCATTGCTTCTAAGCCACAGCTACCACCTCACGCCGCCCGCATCACACCCACCCACACTGGCTCTACCTAAAATACAGCTTCGCTTAAGCAACCACCAACGCTCACAAGTGATGCTAAACACCTTCCTTTCACGATGTCGAACCTTGCTGCGTCTAATAAGCAAAATCCTCTTGTCTGTTCCTGTAACAACACAGCGCCACGCCGTGCAACTTTCCAGGAACAAAGGGGGGAAACCAACAAGCATACAAGCCTAACTCCATTCTCTGGAACCAGTCTCAGCCGGCCAAGTGTAAGGAACCAACTGAACAACGAGCAGTACGCTGAAGAAGTATGTGTCTGTTAACATGTAAACTGGGATGGGAACAGCCCCCTTGTGTCCACCGCCATCAAAGGGAACTCAAACCAACCGACGTGTGTGTCTCTTTTTGATCTGATGGCCTAAGCTCAGACAGTGCCACCACAGACTCACCACAACATCCAAAGTGCCAGCCAAGAGACTTCAACCTTGTCACACCCTACACTGCTCACCAGTACTGCAATGAAAGACACCGGAGCATGACACCTGCTTTTGCTCTGTGATCACTGCAGGAAACGTGAAGGCGAGAGAGCATGCTGCACCCGGCAAGATTCACAAGAGGAACATGATGTGGATGACAAGATTTGATGTCATAATAACTACGTGAGACAACCTCCCATCTGTTGTCCAAGAAACTTCTGCCACCTTAGGGCCAACCAAACCCCTCAAAAGCCCATATTACATACTCTGTGGGTAGTGTGATCCCTCTGCACATAGCCCCCGAGCAAGGCGAGATGGCATTTCTACTGAACCTACCTATTATCGAGGCCTTACAGACTCTGGATCAGATGTCTGCTCTCGCCAACTCCCTTGTGGTCCGGTCCTGGACCGCCGCGGACACTGCACTGTGCCTAACCACCACATTAGGGTATGCCCTTATTCTTGGCTTGTCCTTCGTCCTTTACAGAAGGGTCAACGGAATGCAGGAGTCAGTAAACAAGTGTAAGGAGGCATTTCCTCGGGCATTCAAACAGAGCCGTGAGAAGAGAGGCACGCAAGATGAGCCCGAACCTAACCTCCTCGAGATTGACCTACTGCCAGTGCGCCACAGCACTGAGGACCAGTAAGACCCACCTGTCACCTCGACCATTACGATCCAGACAACCATAGGCCGTCTAAGCTTCTACAAACCCCGTCATCCGAAAGGGGGGATATGTAGGGTATGGTCGGATCAAAGTTTACCATCTGTGATCGTAAAACACAGTAACTTCTCAGCAGGACTATGACCAGGCACCAACAAGTCTGGCCAAATGTCCTATTCTCAACACCTTCATCTAAACCAGGACAGATTAGGATACTCTCCCCTAGACTTCAAAGGAGGTTCTTGGGGGAGGACAGGACTGTTCACCAAAGTGAGAAAAGCCATGTGGCCCCCAGGGACTGAGAGCCTCAAAGTCTTCCAAAAGAATGTCTCTTTCTCTTTCCTTAGCCACAAAAGACTGGTTTAAAGTGTATACACATGAATCTCCACATTGTATGCTTGCCTCTATGTTATTCTCCTTCACCTATAACCTCAAAGGCATATGTGCTTAGTGGTATTCTGTGTATATTTACATTCATGTCCAAACTACAGGTCAATGTAATTGTAACCCCTTCATGTTTCATATCCACGTGTTTCCCTTTTCATGTCTTAGAATATGGTGTACTGTATAGCACAGTAATGTATTTTATACCATACTCATTTTATTCTATTCTAAGTCTATTCCTGCTCCAAACTCCCAGGTGACCATGAATGCAAATGAGTTAGTGTGCCGGACAAAGAAACATGTTTTCGCGACCAAAACTATCTCATCACATTGGATCGCCCACCTTGGAGGGGCGTGACACCCTCTGTGTTAAAACATCTGAATACGCAGGTAAGCTTGCTCTTTTGTGTATGTTCATTCGCTCGTGGGCGTTCGCACTCGTGCGCGTTCGCTCGTTTGTGTTCTTTCAACCTCTCGAGGCCTGTCTCTCCTCAGAGATAGCCTCTTCCAGCAGTTTGGGTCAGCTAAATCCAACGGACTCCCGGCTCACTCTGCACGCACGCATCAGGACCCTTTGATATGCGCGCCAGCACGTGTCCCGAGAAACAAAGAAGCCAATGCAAGTATCTGAACTATTGCTAACCAGTTGCGTATAAGCTTTGCCCCTTTTAAATAAGGAGATTTGTCCTTGATGGTTCGTGCAGATGTGAATAGCTGATTTAATACTGCCCTTTTCTTTGCTTTATCTATTTTCTTTCATTCTCTACTGTTTTACGATTTTGTGTTTGTTTGTTAATGTTTAGTCTTTGTTAGTAGTTGGTTTTAGTTCCCCCGTAGTGTAGATAAATAAACCGCATGTGTATCCACGCTCGAATTGTTTCTGTGTTTATTTATCACATATCAAGGTCATTTAAACTGCTTGATTTCGTTAAGATGTCTGAAGTGGTACTGTACTACAGTAAGAATATTGTTTTTCCAGGCCAGGGGAGTAATATTTCGTAGAATTAATATACGACCTGCTGATCACTCGCTGGACGAGCGTATTTAGTTTGTCGCTGTTATTAGCTCTGCTGCATCAGGTGAAGTGTATAAAATAATTAATGGTTAATCACAATTAATTATACGTATGTTACTGTGGTTAAACTCACAGTTTCCCCGAAATACATTACAAAGCTCTGGTCCCCTTCCTTTTTTCTCGTTGAGCACAGGGGAACCTCGTCTGACAGCATCGTTCTTAGTCGTCATAATACGTTTTCCTCCTTTGAAAGATTAAATGATATGAACCTTAAACTCTAAGAACGTACTTGTGTTTGTTTTGAAAGTTGGCAGTGCAAGTTTGAGACAAGTAGGGACATTCTATCTCATAGAACACAGGTGGAACAGTATGTGACAGGAGAATTCTCAGCTGTGAGAGACAGTTTTCCTGCAATAGCTGGCAAATATTACCCTTGATGAGCTTCACCTTCAGGTGGTGTTTTACAGCATTCCAACTTGGTGTAGTGCTTAGTGCTTTGGGTTTGACATTGGCAGGTTGGTGGTTTGAAGCCCCGGTCCTCTTTGACTTTGTTTCTCATTGAACATAAGGGAACCTCCCCTGACAGAAACATTCTTAGTTGTCATGGATGCACATATAGTGAAAAACAATTAGTCTGTAATTTTGGGACAGGATCTTTTTTTCCTACCTGTCACGTTTCTACCCCGTTAAATTCATGCATGGATGCATATATAGACAGAAACAATGAGTGTGATCCCTGCTCACAAGCAAAACTGTTTGTCTCATCGAGCATTTATTCATATTTACAGAGACATGCAAAAATGTCAAGGCCACACACACTACATGTTACACATGACGGGATAATATTTATAGGGTGTTAGAGGTAATTTTGGGACAGGATCTGTTTGTCCTACCTGTCACGTTTCTACCCCGTTAAACTTATGCGTGAATGCATATGTAGCCAGAAACAATAAGTTTGATGCATGCTCACAAGCAACACTGTATGTACTGTATGTGTGATAAAGCAATCATACATATTTACACAGACATGCTAAACTTCCAAGCCCACACACACTACATGACAGGATTACATTTAAAAGGTGTCGGGGTTAATTTTGGAGCTGGATCTGTTTTACTCAACTGCAAGGATTCTACTCCCTTTAAACTTATGCATGGATGCATACATAGTCCAGTACAATTAATATGAAGCATTCACACAAGCAACACTCAGGGCTTAATTTTTGCCGGAACAATCGGATCCGGCACTTCCGAACTCCTATCCTGTACCTCATTTGGCAGATCCCGCTCCTCAAGCGCTAGTGGAAAACGTTCGCTCTGACATGTTGAATGCATATATTCAATTAAAAAGCACTTGTAATAATTATAATGGCAATAACTATTTTATTTTGACAATGAACAGGCTGTCATGTTGCTGCAAGGGTGAAATATTGTGTGTGCACCGGCGCAATCGCCTGAGCTGTTACTTATAACGGTAGGAACAACTAAAAAAAATTCCAGGAGTATTTATGGTCAAACAGATAAGACTGTGTATGTATGTCATTCGATAGGAAGGCTGCACACTTGGACTAAAAACAAAACTCTATGCTTTTGCAAAATAGAGAAAATTTACCGGATGCGCTCTGTCATCTCCTTTCCTTGATCTCATTTGTGGAGCGCTGGGCCTCACAAACTGAACCAATTTCAGCAGCATATTGTCACCATTTTTTCCCTTTCGTTTTGTTAACTGTCAAATATTCGGCGTATTCCACGAATACATAGCCTGTAGATGTTGATTCACTTCTGAAATGTGGGAAGTCTTGTGACGCGTATGCATGCACATCGTATGCTTGCATTATATATTGAATGGGACTTGTCGTGATGGACACTTCAGAGAGAGATATTGGTGTTGTTGGACAAGTTTATTAAATGCTGCGAAGTGATGGAGAAGACCTGATGAAATACAGATAACGGATGATTAGATGCTTAATATGCCTAATTTGTTATACACATTAGCCTCCACCAGCACGCGCTCACGCACAAAATGCCTGTGTAATTTAAATTTGACGTTAAACTTGTGAATTGTACACAAATATTTTGGGCTGTCTTTTTGGTGTTTTACAAGCACAACATTGTTTTATAATAAATTAAATATGACAATTAACAGTTTCCATCACCTTAACGTGCATTTGAACTAAGGTAAACTCAAGATAAAATCTGCGTCTAGCCCGTTCAATTTTTTTTGGTAATTTTGAGATTATTTTCGCATATCCGTTTCCATTTAGGCTTTCTTATGTGCATTTTCAAAACATAAATAGTTGGAAAGAAAGCCACACAAAAATTGCCCATTCTGTTACTGCTCCACACCCCACTAACTTGTCGGATCTGCAACGCCCCCTTGTTCCAGCACCCCAGAATTTACAAATTAAGCAGCCGCAACACTGTATGTCTCATGAAGCATTTATTCATATTTACATAAACATTCTAAAATTTCATGGCCACACACACTATATGTTACACGTGACATAATCATCATTCAGGGAGGAGGGTAAATCGGCCAACTGTTGCAGTGATTAGTGCTTTGGGCTTGAGATAGGCAGGTTGTGTCATGATCCCGGTCTTGTCTGTGCGTCATCTGCCACGGAGGGTGTGTTTGTTATTTGTAACGTGTGTGGTTATCATTCTGTCTCATCATCGCACACGCATTGTCTACGTCTTCTCTCCACCCTCGTGTTTCCCTCTCAGGGTTCTCCCCGCACTGATCACTCACACCTGTTTCCCATCTAGTTGTTTCACACACCTGCTGCCTAATTCCCCCACTTATCAGCTCCCCTTTATTATCCCTCTCGTTCTCTCGTCTTGTGTCCGACCGTTGCATGTTAATGCCAGTCTAGACGCTACCTCTCGCTAGTTGTTAGCAGTAATATTCTTTAGTCTTAGTCTTAGCTTACCCTCAGTCTTAGTTTTGTCTCTGGCTTCCTAGGTTTCTTGTTATTTTGTTTTCTCGTTGTTCTTCCAGTTTCCACTGTCCGTTCTCTATTCTCTTCTTCCAGTTTTTCCCGTCGGCGCCCCGGACCCTTCTCTCCCCACTCACTGGACACCACTCCCACGGACACCGTTCAATTGTTCGGCGGGGTAAAGGACTTTCACCTGCGGTGGTTCGGATCAAGTGGTCTACCCCGCTGGACTCCATCTCATCGCACTTCTATGAATCCTGTGAGACGTCGGGCCTTAGTACCATTCTCTAGAAGGATCCCGTGTGCTCAGTGGATTTTCCTCCCAGAGTCCTGTCACTAATTAATTCTGACTTTTTCCTAATAAAGGATTATTTACCCCGCACTTGAGTCGTACCCTTTGTGTGCCATGGCAGGTTGGTGGTTTGATGTCCCGGCCCCCATCTTCTTTTTTTTTCTCATTGAGCACAGGGGAACCTCACCTGACAGCATTTTCCTAGTCGTCATAATACGTTTTCCTGCTTTGAAAATAAATTAAATGAGCCTTAAACTCTAAGAACCTACTTGTATTGGTTTTGAAAGTCAGCGGTGCAAGTGTGAGACAAGTAGGGACTTTCTATCTCACGGAACACAGCTATGTATGCACATCACCAAGAACTAACTCTAGAGTGTGCACCACAGCAGTAGATCTTCAACAGAGACTCAGCAGATGTTACAACCTACCGGGAACAGCCAAGCACCAGACAGGATGCCCTGAGACAACATGGAGCTTACCACTTTCGTCAGACACGAAAGACGGTGCCCCGTGGAAACCCAGCTGGCAACCTAGTAGCCACTGACCTGTTCCGGCCCAACAGTCATCAAGGAATTCATCTCAACACCATGGATAATACCTGTCCAGAGAGCAAAACCGTGCAAATACGTCTGAGTCAGCAGAGATCCTGAGAACATCGAAGGAGCTGATTCTACAAGAAACCTCAACGGGAGGATGTAAAAATCCAAGTCAGACTCTTTTCAACCACGAGTGGCATGAGAAACGAATAACCCTCATGAATGCCCTCCTACTGAGGAAACGTCCAGAGCTCTACAACCTGCTTGTCGACCACAGAGACAGTCATCCTAACCCAAGATGAGCATAGCACCCAGACCGCACCTCATCAGATGGCTGACTACCCAGAACAAGCCGAGACACACACACGCGGCCATCAACTGAGGTATGACTGAAACAAGAAGTTCCCACACACCTGACCAGAAGCTCCACGAGCATGTACACCCCACCCTCTCTTGGGCAGAACCACGAGGGGGAAACTCGACGTATGGTCCCAGCCACGCGCGCCGATCAGGTTGCGACCGGGCCTCCTGAAGAGCGCCTGAACATCCCCCTTGCAGCCTACGTGCCGGCTCCGGACCCCGACGTATACCCCTACGCGTGCCCCTTGTAACCTATTTTGGGCGGGGCTTCCCGCTGGCCACGCCTCCATCCTCAGAACGCCTACACATCCCCCTTGCAGCCTAAACTTGAGGGAGGCCTGCCCAACGCCCCCGAAGACCCGGACGCCACCCGGCGCCCCGGGGGACTCCGTCTCAGAGCTGACTGCCTCATTTGAGCCCAGCGGCTGTGTGACACGCTTAAACAGCCCAAAGCCCTTTTCTTTGACTTTCGAGTCGAATGTGCACATGAAATCGCCGGTGTGCATCAACACAATGTTTTCTCACATCTGCGATTCACTCGAAGGGCCCAAAATTAGGTAGACAGAGTAAGACCCATGTCAGTGGTCTCGTTTGCTTTGGCAATGATTTATCCAGCTTAAACCATCAGTAGAGCGTATAAGAGGAACAGCCCTTCACAATGACGTGCATTAAGGCTCACAGTTGTGCTCCAGAAGCTTAAAAATGGTGTGTCCATTAGCTACCTATTGGAGCCGTGCCAAAAGTGTTACGTGTGGCATGTACATTCGTAACTTATTTAATGGGACCTTCGTAGGTAAATAATGGACAAAGCCTATTAAGGGTAATTATAAGCCTAAGTAAGGAGTTATATAGCTTAATCCAACAGTAGAGTGTATGAGAGGCATTGCCCTTCACAATGACGTGCATTAAGGCTCATAGATGTGCTCCAGAAGCTTAAAAATGGTGTGTACATTAGCTACCTATGGGGGCCATGCAAAAAGTGTTATGAGTCGGATGTACATTGTCAACCTATGTGATCCCTGTCAAACAAGTTATGTGTGGCATGTGCATTCGTAACTTCATCGTAACATCGTAACTAGGTATACGATGGACAAAGCCTATTAAGGGTCATTATTTATCCTTGGCAATGAGTTATATGGCTTAAACCAACAGTATGGTCTATGAGAGGCACAGCCCTTCACCATGATGTGAATTAAAGCTCACAGATGTGCTCCAGGAGCGTAAAAATGGTGTGTCCATTAGCTACATATGAGGATCCGTCAAATCAGTTACGACTGGCACTTCCTGTGACTCAGCAAAACCACAGGAAGTACCAGTCATAACTTATTTGGCAGTAGCCTCGTAGGCTTACAGTGGACAATACTGTAAACGGTCAATTTTTTAGACTGTAAACAACTTTCCTCTGACAAACCTACAGATGTGTATCCTAGAAGCACGCCGCATTGGTATATTGCACACCTCAGGCTTTTAAAATGCTTATTTTGCATACAAACGCACTTTTCACAGAAATTAGTCTCTCACCAGCATTTTCAGCAAAAAACTGCTTTATTCTTGTACAAAAACCTCGGGGCTTCGAATGCTAGTTCGACGCACCCTCACGCACCACATATCCGAAGCCCGTACCCCTCACTGTACGGCAAGTGCTCGAAAAAAAATAACAAAAAATATTCCAGAAAAATAAACGGCCCGCAACGTCCCCAAAACGTGCAATATGTTAGAGAACGAGGCCGTTCCGACTTCAAACTCTGGGAAAGGAATGAGGGGGCCACGAGGAGCTATAGAATTTGAATCTGGGTCATTTGAAGACTCCCTGGCAAATATGATCTTGTCATGTGTAAAATGTAGTTTGTGTGGCTTTGACATTTTAGCATGTCTATGCAAATATGAATAAATGCTTGATGAGACAATCGGTGTTGCTTGTGTGCAGCCATCAAATTCAATGTTTTTGACTATAGGTGCTCCCGTGACAACTAAGAATGTTGCTGTCAAGTGAGGCTCCCGTGTTCAATGAGGAAAAAAGAAAGGGGACCGGGGCCTCCGTCCCCCAACCTGCCCACGTCAAACCCAAAGCGCTGACCACTGCAGCAGCCGGCCTATTGTAAGGACCCGCTTGAAAGGGAAGCCAATCAAGGGTAAAATATGCCAGCTTTGCAGGGGGAACAGTATCTAAAATCTGAGAATTGTCCTGTCACATATTGTTCCAGCTGTGTTGCGTGAGATAGAAAGACCCTACTTGTCTGACACTTGCACCGCTGACTTTCAAAACCAATACAAGTAGGTTCTTAGAGTTCAAGGCTCATTTCATTTATTTTCAAAGCAGGAAAACGTATTGTGACGATTAAGACAATGCTGTCAGATGAGGTTCCCTTGTGCTCAACGAGAAAAAAAACAAGATGTGGGCCAGGACTTCAAACCACCAACCTGCCTATCTCAAGCCCAAAGCACTAATCACTGCAACAGTTGGCCGATTTACCCTCCTCCCTGAAGGATGATTCTGTCACGTGTAACATATAGTGTGTGTGGCCATGAAATTTTAGAATGTCTCTGTATATATGAATAAATGCTCGATGAAACAAACATTGTTGCTTGTGAGCAGGGATCAAACTCATTGTTTCTGGCTATATATGCATCCATGCATGAGTTTAACGGGGTAGAAACGTGACAGGTAGGAAAAATAGATCCTGTCCCAAAATGATCTCCAACCCCTTTTAAATATTATCCCGTCATTTGTAACATGTAGTGTGTGTGGCCTTGACATTTTTGCATGTCTCTGTAAATATGAATACATGCTCGATGAGACAAAAAGTGTTGCTTGTGAGCAGGGATCAAACTAATTGTTTTTCACTATATGTTCATCCATGACAACTAAGAATGTTTCTGTCAGGGGAGGTTCCCCTATGTTCAATGAGAAACAAAGTCAAAGAGGACCGGGGCTTCAAACCACTAACCAGCCAATGTCAAACCCAAAGCACTAACCACTACACAAAGTTGCACTGCTGTAAAACGCCCCCCTGAAGGTGAAGCTCATCAAGGGTAATATTTGCCAGCTATTGCAGGAAAACTGACGCTCACAGCTGAGAATTCTCCTGTCACATACTGTTCCACCTGTGTTCTATGAGATAGAATGTCCCTACTTGTCTCAAACTTGCACTGCCAACTTTCAAAACAAGCACGAGTAGGTTCTTAGAGTTTATGGTTCATATAATTTAATCTTTCAAAGGAGGAAAACGTATTATGATGACTAAGAACGATGCTGTCAGACGAGGTTCCCCTGTGCTCAACGAGAAAAAAGGAAGGGGACCAGAGCTTCAAACCATCAATCTGCCCATCCCAAACCCAAAGCAAAGTGAAGGCAGGCAAAGTAGAAAAGTGGCAGATCCTGCCCCCAAATTTTCCCAAACCCTTTCAAATATGATCTTGTCATGTGTAACATGTAGTTGGTGTGGCCTTGACATTATAGCATGTCTATGCAAATATGAATAAATGCTTGATGAGACAATCAGTGTTGCTTGTGTGCAGCCATGAAATTCAATGTTTTTGACTATAGGTGCTCCCGTGACAACTAAGAATGTCGCTGTCAAGTGAGGCTCCCGTGTTCAATGAGGAAAAAAGAAAGGGGACCGGGGCCTCCGTCCCCCAACCTGCCCACGTCAAACCCAAAGCGCTGACCACTACAGCATCCGGCCTATTGTACGGATCACCTTGAAAGGGAAGCCAAGCAAGGGTCAAATATGGCAGCTTTGCAGGGGGAACAATATCTCAAAGCTGAGAATTGTCAAAAAAAAACCTCGGGAGAAACCAGGCTCAGCCGGGAGGGCCAGATCTCCTCTGACGTGTCATAGCTGCAATCAGTGACCCTGACCAAAGCCACCGAGCAACGTCCACGAAGAACAGGGAGAGCCCACGAGCCGCGACCCAGGAAGCCCCACCCGCCAAAACCGAACAGGTCCAACCCGGTCCCATTCCGCGATCAACAACAGACAACAGAGGAACAACCAGGGAAAAATTGTAATGGCATAATAGTTTGTGTGGCCTTGACATTTTAGCATGTCTATGCAAATATGAATAAATGCTTGATGAGACAATCAGTGTTGCTTGTGTGCAGCCATCAAACTCAATGTTTTTGACTATAGGTGCTCCCGTGACAACTAAGAATGTCGCTGTCAAGTGAGGCTCCTATGTTCAATGAGGAAAAAAGAAAGGGGACCGGGGCCTCCGTCCCCCAACTTGCCCACGTCAAACCCAAAGCGCTGACCACTACAGCAGCCGGCCTATTGTACGGATCCACTTGAAACGGAAACCAATCAAGGGTAAAATATGTCAGCTTTGCAGGGGGAACAGTATCTCAAAGCTGAGAATTGTCCCGTCACATACTGTTCCAGCTGTGTTCCGTGAGATAGAAAGTCCCTACTTGTCTGACACTTGCACCGCTGACTTTCAAAACCAATAAAAGTAGGGCTCATTTCATTTATTTTCAAAGCAGGAAAACGTATTATGACGACTAAGACAATGCTGTCAGATGAGGTTCCCCTGTGCTCAACGAGAAAAAAAACAAGATGTGGGCCGGGACTTCAAATCACCAACCTGCCTATCTCAAGCCCAAAGCACTAATCACTGCAACAGTTGGCCGATTTACCCTCCTCCCTGAAAGATGATTCTGTCACGTGTAACATATAGTGTGTGTGGCAATGAAATTTTAGAATGTTTATATAAATACGAATAAATGCTTCATGAGAGATACAGTGTTGCCGCTGCTTAATTTGCCAATTCTGAGGTGCTGGAACAAGGGGGCGTTGCAGATCCGGCAAGTTAGTGGGGTGTGGAGCAGTAACACAATGGGCAATTTTTGTGGGGCTTTCTTTCCAACTATTTATGTTTTGAAAATGCGCATAAGAAAGCCTAAATCGAAACAGATATGCGAAAATAATCTCAAAATTACCAAAAACAATTGAACGGGCTAGACGCAGATTTTATCTCGAGTTTACCTTAGTTCAAATGCGCGTTAAGGTGATGGAAACTGTTAATTGTCATAATTCATTTATTATAAATCAATGTTGTGCTTGTAAAACACCAAAAACACAGCCCCCAATATTTGTGTACAATTCACAAGTTTAACGTAAAACTTAAATTACACAGGCATTTTGTGCGTGAGCGCGTGCTGGTGGAGGCTAATGTGAATAACAAATTAGGCGTATTAAGCATCTAATCATCCGTTGACCGTATTTCATCAGGTCTTCTCCGTCACTTCGCTGCATGTAATAAAACTTGTCCAACAACACAAATATCTCTCTCTGAAGTGTCCATCACGACAAGTCCCATTCAATATATAATTCAAGCATGCGATGTGCAAGCATACGCGTCAGAAGACTTGCAACATTTCAGAAGTGCATCAACGTTGACAGGCTATGTATTCGTGGAATACGCCGAATATTTGACAATTAACAGATTAACAAAATGAAAGGGAAGAAATGGTGACAATATGCTGCTGAAATTGGTTCAGTTTGTGAGGCCCAGCGCTCTACAAATGAGATCAAGGAAAGGAGATGACAGAGCGCATCCGGTAAATTTTCTCCATTTTGCAAAAGCACAGAGTTTTGTTTTTAGTCCCAGTGTGCAGCCTTCCTATCGAATGACATACATACACAGTCTTTTCTGTTTGACCATAAATATTCCTGGAGTTTTTTTGAGTTGTTCCTGCCCTTATAAGTAACAGCTCAGGCGATTGCGCCGGTGAACACACAATATTTCACCTTGCAGCAACATGACAGCCTGTTCATTATCAAAATGAAATAGTTATTGCCATTATAATTATTACAAGTGCTTTTTAATTGAATATATGCATTCAACATGGCAGAGCGAACGTTTTCCACTAGCGCTTGAGGAGCGGGATCTGCCAAATGAGGTACTTTAAGTTTGACGTTAAACTTGTGAATTGTACACAAATATTGTGGGCTGTGTTTTTGGTGTTTTACAAGCACAACATTGATTTATAATAAATGAAATTTGACAATTAACAGTTTCCATCACCTTAACGCGCATTTGAACTAAGGTAAACTCAAGATAAAATCTGCGTCTAGCCCGTTCAATTTTTTGTTAATTTGAGATTATTTTTTGCATATCCGTTTCCATTTAGGCTTTCTTATGCGCATTTTCAAAACATAAATAGTTGGATAGAAAGCCCCACAAAAATTGCCCATTCTGTTACTGCTCCACACCCCACTAACTTGCCGGATCTGCAACGCCCCCTTGTTCCAGCACCTCAGAATTTGCCAATTAAGCAGTGGCAACACTGTATGTCTCATGAAGCATTTATTCGTATGTACATAAACATTCTAAAAATGTCATGGCCACACACACTATATGTTACACGTGACAGAATCATCTTTAAGGGAGGAGGGTAAATCGGCCAACTGCTGTAGTGATTAGTGCTTTGGGTTTAAGATAGGCAGGTTGGTGCTTTGAAATCCCGGACCCTCATCTTTTTTTTCCCTCGTTGAGCACAGGGGATCCTCACATGACAGCATCGTTCTTAGTCGTCATAATACGTTTTCCAGCTTTGAAAGATTCAATGAAATGAGCCTTAAACTCTAAGAACCTACTTGTATTGGTTTTGAAAGTAAGTCAGCGGTGCAAGTGTGAGACAAGCAGGGACTTTCTATCTCATGGAACACAGCTGGAACAGTATGTGACAGGACAATTCTCAGCTTTGGATACCGTTCCCCCTGCAAAGCTGGCATATTTTACCCTTGATTGGCTTCCCTTTCAAGGGGGTCCGTACAATAGGCCAACAGGTTTAGTGGCCTATTGTGCTTTGGGTTTGACATGGGTGGGTTGGGGGACGGAAGCCCCGGTCCCNACAAAGTTGCACTGCTGTAAAACGCCCCCCTGAAGGTGAAGCTCATCAAGGGTAATATTTGCCAGCTATTGCAGGAAAACTGACGCTCACAGCTGAGAATTCTCCTGTCACATACTGTTCCACCTGTGTTCTATGAGATAGAATGTCCCTACTTGTCTCAAACTTGCACTGCCAACTTTCAAAACAAGCACGAGTAGGTTCTTAGAGTTTATGGTTCATATAATTTAATCTTTCAAAGGAGGAAAACGTATTATGATGACTAAGAACGATGCTGTCAGACGAGGTTCCCCTGTGCTCAACGAGAAAAAAGGAAGGGGACCAGAGCTTCAAACCATCAATCTGCCCATCCCAAACCCAAAGCAAAGTGAAGGCAGGCAAAGTAGAAAAGTGGCAGATCCTGCCCCCAAATTTTCCCAAACCCTTTCAAATATGATCTTGTCATGTGTAACATGTAGTTGGTGTGGCCTTGACATTATAGCATGTCTATGCAAATATGAATAAATGCTTGATGAGACAATCAGTGTTGCTTGTGTGCAGCCATGAAATTCAATGTTTTTGACTATAGGTGCTCCCGTGACAACTAAGAATGTCGCTGTCAAGTGAGGCTCCCGTGTTCAATGAGGAAAAAAGAAAGGGGACCGGGGCCTCCGTCCCCCAACCTGCCCACGTCAAACCCAAAGCGCTGACCACTACAGCATCCGGCCTATTGTACGGATCACCTTGAAAGGGAAGCCAAGCAAGGGTCAAATATGGCAGCTTTGCAGGGGGAACAATATCTCAAAGCTGAGAATTGTCCTGTCACATACTGTTCCAGCTGTGTTCCGTGAGATAGAAATTCCCTACTTGTCTCACACTTGCACCGCTGACTTTCAAAACCAATACAAGTAGGTTCTTAGAGTTTAAGGCTCATTTCATTTATTTTCAATGCAGGAAAACGTATTATGATGACTAAGACAATGCTGTCAGATGAGGTTCTCCTGTGCTCAACGAGAAAAAAAACAAGATGTGGGCCGGGACTTCAAACCACCAACCTGCCTATCTCAAGCCCAAAGCACTAATCACTGCAACAGTTGGCCGATTTACCCTCCTCCCTGAAAGATGATTCTGTCACGTGTAACATATAGAGTGTGTGGCCATGAAATTTTAGAATGTTTATGTAAATACGAATAAATGCTTCATGAGACATACAGTGTTGCCGCTGCTTAATTTGCAAATTCTGAGGTGCTGGAACAAGGGGGCGTTGCAGATCCGGCAAATTAGTGGGGTGTGGAGCAGTAACAGAATGGGCAATTTTTGTGGGGCTTTCTTTCCAACTATTTATGTTTTGAAAATGCGCATAAGAAAGCCTAAATGGAAACAGATATGCCAAAAAATTTACCAAAAAAATTGAATGCGCTAGACGCAGATTTTATCTCGAGTTTACCTTAGTAAACTGGGTCCTGGGGCCTTCGCGGGTGGTACGGGAGCCTATGACACCTGCAACCTATCCTATTATTTTAATAGGTGCCTATCGTACAGAGACCCCCGAACGGCGCCGGGAATTCCGAATGACCCCAATTCAAATTCTGTAGCTCCTCGCCGCCCCCTCATTCGTTTCCCAAAGTTTGAAGTCGGTACGGCCTCGTTATGTACTATATTGCACGTTTTGGGGACGTTGTGTGCCGTTTATTTTTCTGGAATATTTTTTGTGATTTTTTCGAGCACTTGCCGTACACCGAGGGGTACGGGCTTCGGATATGTGGTGCGTGAGGGTGTGAAGAACCAGCATTCGAAGCCCTGAGGTTTCTGTACAAGAATAAAGCAGAATTTTGCTGAAAATGCAGTTCAGAGATGTATTTCTGTGAAAAGTGCATTTGTAAACAAAATAAGCATTTTAAAAGCCTGAAGTGTGCAATATACCAATACGGGGTGCTTCTAGGATACATAGCTGTAGGTTTGTCATACAAAAGCTGTTTACAGTCTTAAAAATTGACCTTTTACAGTCACATGGCCCATAGAGATCAATGCGAGGGAGAGACATGTATGAAAAATAATAAAAAATACTTAATTTCATAGCCCGACCTAGCCCTATCGGTATGTCATCGAGAGCCACGTGACGCAACTTTCTGTTAGCTTTCGGGCTCCTGTGGCCTCTGCGGGCCGTACGGGAGCCTCTGACACATGCAACCTGTCCCATTATTTTCGTAGGTGGCTATCGTACAATGAGCCCGGAACGGCCCCGGGGACTTCGAATGACCCCGATTCAAAATCTTGTAGCTCCTAGCGGCCCCCTCATTCGGTTCCCAGAGTTTGAAGTCGGTGCGACCTTGTTATGTACTCTATCGACCCTGTTTGGTGAGGTTGTGGGCCGTTAATTTTGTGGGAATATTTTTGTGATTTTTTTTAGCACTTGCCGTACAGCGAGGCGTACGGGCTCCAGATATGTGGTGCGTGAGGGTGCGTCGAACTAGCATTCGTTGCACCGAGGTTTTTGTACAAGAATAAAGCAGTTTTTTGCTGAAAATGCTGGTGAGAGACTAATTTCTGTGAAAAGTGCGTTTGTATGCAAAATAAGCATTTCAATAGCCTGAGGTGTGCAATATACCAATGAGGGGTGCTTCTAGGATACACATCTGTAGGTTTGTCAGAAGAAAGTTGTTTACAGTCTAAAAAATTGACCGTTTACAGTATTGTCCACTGTAAGCCTACGAGGCTACTGTCAAATAAGTTATGACTGGTACTTCCTGTGGTTTTGCTGAGTCACAGGAAGTGCCAGTCGTAACTTATTTGACGGGTCCTCATAGGTAGCTAATGGACACATCATTTTTAAGCTTCTAGAGCACATCTGTGAGCTTTAATGCACATCATGGTGAAGGGCTGTGCCTCTCATACACCATACTGTTGGTTTAAGCCATACAACTCATTGCCAATGATAAATAATGACCCTTTATAGGATTTGTCCATCTTATACCTATGTGGGCCCCGTCAGATAAGTTACGAATGTACATGCCACACATAACTTGTTTGACAGGGATCACATAGGTTGACAATGTACATCCCACTCATAACACTTTTTGCATGGCCCCCATAGGTAGCTAATGTACACACCATTTTTATGCTTCTGGAGCACATCTATGAGCCTTAATGCACGTAATTGTGAAGGGCAATGCCTCTCATACACTCTACTGTAGGATTAAGCTATATAACTCCTTACTTAGGCTTATAATATCTACCTATGAGGGTCCCATTAAAAAAGTTACGTATGTACATGCCACACATAACTTGTTTGACAGGGCTCACATAGGTTGACAATGTACATCCCACTCATAACACTTCTGGCATGGCTCCCATATGTAGCTAATGGACACACCATTATAAAGCTTCTGGAGCACAACTGTGAACCTTAATGCACGTCATTGTGAAGGGCTGTGCCTCTAATAAACTCTACTGTTGGTTTAAGCCATATAACTCATTGCCAAAGTTAAATAATGACCCTTAATAGCCATTGTCCATTATTTACCTATGAAGGTCCCATTAAATAAGTTACGAATGTACATGCCACACGTAACACTTTTGGCACGGCTCCCATAGGTAACTAATGGACACGCCATTTTTAAGCTTCTGGAGCACAATTATGAGCTTTATTGTACATCATTGTGAAGGAATGTATCTTCTGTGTAGAATATTATTGGTTTTACCTGTATAACTCATTGCTGAAGCAAATAATGGTAATTTAGAGGCTTTGTACATTCGCCACGTATGAGGGCCCCTTCAAATAAGATACAGATGTAAGAAATAGGTGTGTGTTACAAAGCGCTAAGGATTCCCAAACTGTAGCACAAAATCACAATTCACAAAAATGCATCCCACTCCTTACCTGTCAAATAGGAGGCGAATTTACACAGTTTTAAGCCTGTAGAGCACAATATTCAGTTTTAAAATACATTATCATGAAGGAATGTGTCTCCATAGGCTTTGTTCATTATTTGCCTATGAGGCTACCATTAAATAGGACACGAATGTACATGCCACACATAACTTGTTTGACAGGGCTCACATAGGTTGACAATGTACATCCCACTCATAACACTTTTGGCGCGGCACCCATAGGTAGCTAATGGACACACCATTTTTAAGCCTCTGGAGCACATCTATGAGCCTTAATGCACGTCATTGTGAAGGGCTAAGCCTCTCATACACTCTACTGTTGGTTAAAGCTATATAAATCCTTACTTAGGCTTATAATGACCCTTAATAGGATTTGTCCATTATTTATCTATGAAGGTCCCATTAAATAAGTTACACATGTATTGTCCTTTATACACCTATGTGAGCCACATCAAATAAGTTACATATGTATATACCATTTTTGAGCATAATAACCATGTTACAAAGCAGTAATAAACAGGTAATTGCCAAACTGAGTCACACACACCTTTGGCGCGGCTCCCATAGGTAGCTAATGGACACACCATTTTTAAGCTTCTGGAGCACAACCTTGAGCCTTAATGCACGTCATTGTGAAGGGCTGTTCCTCTTATATGCTCTACTGATCGTTTAAGCTGGATACATCATTGCCAAAGCAAACGAGACCACTGACAGGGGTCTTACTCTGTCTACCTAATTTTGGGCCCTTCGAGTGAATCGCAGATGTGAGAAAACATTTTGTCGATGCACACCGGCGATTTCATATGCACGTTCGACTCGAAAGTCAAAGAAAAGGGCTTTGGGCTGTTTAAGCATGTGTCACACAGCCGCTGGGCTCAAATGAGGCAGTCAGCTCTGAGACGGAGTCCCCCTGGGGCACCGGGTGGCGTCCGGGTCTTTGGGGGCGTCGGGCAGGCCTCCCTCAAGTTTAGGCTGCAAGGGGGATGTGTAGGCGTTCTGAGGATGGAGGCGTGGCCATCGGGAAGCCCCGCCCAAAATAGGTTACAAGGGGCACGCGTAGGCTTCTCGTATACGTCGGGGTCCGGAGCCGGCCCGTAGGCTGCAAGGGGGATGTTCAGGCGCTCTTCGGGAGGCCCGGTCGCAACCTGATCGGCGCGCGAGGCTGGGACCGTACGTCGATTTGTCCCCTCGTGGTTCTGCCCAAGAGAGCGCCTAACCCTTCGTTCCGTGACTCAAAAATTAGGCACTTTGGGCATTTTTCATGGGTCCCCGGGCGTCGCCGCCACCCCATGACGCTTCCATTTGATAGTGGGCGCTCTCCCCTTCGTTTCGGCACCGCCGGGCGACCTGGGAAAAATTTGGGGGCGTCGGCGCGCAGCGTCCATAACTAGCCGTCCGGGGCGTGTCAACTAAGTTACACGTTACATTTGATGGCCTTAGGCATGGAACTCCATTCAGAAAGGGAAGCCAATCAAGGGTAAAATATGCCAGCTTTGCAGGGGGAACAGTATCTCAAAGCTGAGAATTGTCCTGTCACATACTGTTCCAGCTGTGTTCCGTGAGATAGAAAGTCCCTACTTGTCTGACACTTGCACCGCTGACTTTCAAAACCAATACAAGTAGGTTCTTAGAGTTTAAAGCTCATTTCATTTATTTTCAAAGCAGGAAAACGTATTATGACGACTAATACAATGCTGTCAGATGAGGTTCCCCTGTGATCAACGAGAAAAAAAACAAGATGTGGGCCGGGACCACCAACCTGCCTATCTCAAGCCCAAAGCACTAATCACTGCAACAGTTGGCCGATTTACCCTCCTCCCTGAAAGATGATTCTGTCACGTGTAACATATAGTGTGTGTGGCCATGAAATTTTAGAATGTTTATGTAAATACAAATAAATGCTTCATGAGACATACAGTGTTGCCGCTGCTTAATTTGCAAATTCTGAGGTGCTGGAACAAGGGGGCGTTGCAGATCAGGCAAGTTAATGGGGTGTGGAGCAGTAACAGAATGGGCAATTTTTGTGGGGCTTTCTTTCCAACTATTTATGTTTTGAATATGCGCATAAGAAAGCCTAAATGGAAACGGATATGCGAAAAAAATCTCAAAATTACCAAAAAAATTGAACGGGCTAGACGCAGATTTTATCTCGAGTTTACCTTAGTCCAAATGCGCGTTAAGGTGATGGAAACTGTTAATTGTCATATTTCATTTATTATAAATCAATGTTGTGCTTGTAAAACAACAAAAACACAGCCCCCAATATTTGTGTACAATTCACAAGTTTAACGTCAAACTTAAATTACACAGGCATTTTGTGCGTGAGCGCGTGCTGGTGGAGGCTAATGTGAATAACAAATTAGGCGTATTAAGCATCTAATCATCCGTTGACCGTATTTCATCAGGTCTTCTCCGTCACTTCGCTGCATTTAATAAAACTTGTCCAACAACACAAATATCTCTCTCTGAAGTGTCCATCAC
>NC_079890.1:12219976-12382380 GCF_024868665.1 Triplophysa rosa | reverse complement strand
ATGGCTTGTAGTTGGTAATGTCTTTCAGGCCTTTCCACACTGATGCAGGGTCGTTGGCTGAAAACTGGTTCTTCAGCTTTTCAGAGTAGCTTCTCTTAGCTGCTCTTATCTCCTTTGTCAGTGTGTTTTTGGCCTGATTATACAAGACTTTGTCCCCACTTCTGTAAGCATCTTCTTTGTCAGTGTGTTTTTGGCCTGATTATACAAGACTTTGTCCCCACGTCTGTAAGCATCTTCTTTGGCCTGACGAAGCTGTCTCAGTTTCATTGTAAACCATGGTTTGTCATTGTTGTATGTTAAGCGAGTCCTGGTGGGAATACACATGTCCTCACAGAAGCTGATGTAGGATGTCACTGTGTCAGTTAACTCATCCAGATCAGTGGCTGCAGCTTCAAAGACACTCCAATCCATGCAGTCGAAACAGGCTTGTAAGGCCCGCTCTGTTTAGCTGCTCCATCTCTTTGCTGTTCTTGCTACAGGCTTGGCAGATTTAAGCTTCTGTCTGTAGGTTGGAAGAAGATGAACCAGGCAATGATCAGAGAGATGTTATGGTCATCTGCAACAGATGGTTGATGGATAGTTCCTAATA
This sequence comes from Triplophysa rosa, assembly GCF_024868665.1. NCBI lineage: Eukaryota > Metazoa > Chordata > Actinopteri > Cypriniformes > Nemacheilidae > Triplophysa > Triplophysa rosa. The sequence goes on along the minus strand of NC_079890.1, from coordinate 12,381,791 downwards.
ACATTTTTGAATGCCAGTACCTTCAGTATCTCATAAGACTCTTAATAAATGTAATTAATATGTGTTTTAAATATGATAAATGTAATTAATATGTGTTTTAAATATGTCAAGTTTAGAGAGGGTAGCCTCTGTTATTCGTTCATATTTTTTTATTATAGATATTTTATGTTAATCAGACATGTGTAGCCCAAAGGACAATATTGTGCAATAAAGATTAAGTTCAAAAACAGCTATGTACTGTCTTTAATTCTTACAGCAATATACCGTAAAATAATTTCACAGCATGAATAACGTAAAATTACAGTAAATTACTGGTGTCTCTGCTGCCAGCATTTAACCGTTAAATACGGGAAAAACAGCAATGCACTGTATTTCGTTTTTACAGCAATATACCATAAAATAATTTCACAGCATGAATAATGTAAAATTAAAGTAAATTACTGGCGTCTCTGCTGCCAGCATTTTACCGTTAAATACGGGAAAAACAGCAATGCACTGTATTTCATTTTTACAGCAATATACCATTAAATCATTTCACAGCATGAATAACGTAAAATTACAGTAAATTACTGGTGTCTCTGCTGCCAGCATTTTACCGTTAAATACGGGGAAAACAGCAATGCACTGTATTTCATTTTACAGCAATATACCATAAAATCATTTCACAGCATGAATAACGTAAAATTACAGTAAATTACTGGTGTCTCTGCTGCCAGCATTTTACCGTTAAATACGGGGAAAACAGCAATGCACTGTATTTCATTTTTACAGCAATATACACTAAAATCATTTCACAGCATGAATAACGTAAAATTAAGTAAATTACTGGCGTGTCTCTGCTGCCAGCATTTTACCGTTAAATACGGGAAAACAGCAATGCACTGTATTTAGTTTTTACAGCAATATCCATAAAATATTTCACAGCATGAATAACGTAAAATTACAGTAAATTCTGGCGTCTCTGCTGCCAGCATTTTACTGTTGTTTTAACAGAACAATTTTTACAGTGACTATGAGAAAGTCTACCCCTTTGGTGGATTTAGTTATTCTAGGTGTTATCAAAAGTCCGGAGTTTTGAGATCTTAGAGAGCGTGATGGGTTGTAGTGTGATAGAAGCTCTTAATGTAGGTAAACCCGTTTAAGGCTTTATAGGTGATTAAAGAACTTTAAAGTCTATTGATACTTAATGGTTAGTACCAGTCGAAAGTGATGATAACATTGGGGTTATGTGATCGTATTTTCTGGACCTGGTTAGAACTCTGGCAGCTGCATTCTGAACTATCTGTAGTTTGTTTATTGATGATGCAGGACAACCACTAAGTAGTGCATTACAGTAGTCAAGTCTTGAGGTCACAAATGCATGAATAAGCTTCTCTGCGTCAGCAACACAAAATATTTAGTAATTTGGCAACATTTCTAAGGTGGAAGGCTGCTTTTGTGACATTTGAGATGTGATTTCCAAATGACAGGTTGCTGTCTAATATAACGCCTAAGTCTTTAACTGTATTTGTTGGAGTAACAGTGCAGCCTTCAATTTGCAGGTTATAATCCGAAATATTCTGTTTACGTGTTTTTGGCCCGTTAAGTAATATTTCTGTTTTATTAGAATTTAAAAGAAGGAAATTACTAGTCATCCAATGTTTTATATCTTCGATGCACTCTGCCAATTTGGATAGCTGGAAGAAATCATATGGTCTTGATGAGATATAAAGTTGAGTATCAACTGCATAACAGTGGAAGTTTATGCCATGTTGCCAAGGGGCAGCATGTATATGGAGAATAGCAAGGGTCCTAAAACCGATCCCTGAGGTAATCCATAATTTACTTGCGTTAGATTTAATGATTCCCCATTTAAATGGACAAATTGATACTGTATCTGTCTGATAAGTAAGATCTGAACCATAGTAGTGCCTGTACTTGAATACCGGTATAATTGTGTAAGCAATCTAAAAGTATGTTATGGTCTACAGCTGGGCTATTCAATTGGCGGCCCGCGGGCCGAACCCGGCCCTCGATGTAATTTGTTCCGGCCCTTCAAGTAGCATAGTGTGAAAAAGAATCTCTAGAATAAATTTAGTTCAGTCGGGAACGGACCCTACAGTACTGAAGTGACGCGCACCTGTTCCATTCAGCACAAGCTGCAGCGACACCAAGCAGGAGTCACGTGACGTTAGGTGAGTAGCGCGACTCGCAAGCCTTCTCTCCTGTGAGACGCGGTGAACAGGACGATGACGGATGATAACTTTTATTAGTTTCATTTCTGACATTTTGCTAGCACGAATAGGACCACCATTTAAAATGTACAGAGGCAAGGGCGGAGAACAGCGCCTGTGTAGGTTAATGTTGTTTCACTCACTGAATTTTCCTTTTTTGTTATGCAGTTTCAAAATACAATAAATTAACATATTTGAATTGAATGTCTTATGGGGCAAAAATGTAAAAATACAACATACACAGCCCTAAGATTGAATCACGGATTTCAGGCATTAAACTGATTTTGCTGTATAACGCGGAATGGCACAGAATCTTGCAAATGTATTATGTAAGATTCTATTATTTCTATTTTTATTTTTCCCTGTATGGTTTAAAGTACTGTATCTACTGCAGGTTTTTAATATATATTTTGAATATTTGATTGTATATGAATTTTTTTCATGTGGGCAAATATATTACTATTGAAAAGTGAAGGACGGAAAATGTAGAATGCAGAAAAATTTAAACAGACAAAATGGAATTTGGGAAAAAATAAAACGGATTTCTTATTGTTGTTGTGTCATCCCTCATATTGCAAGCCATATTTCTCCGGCCCCTCATTTGGGATGCTTTTCATGAACTGGCCCCCATGACAAACTAATTGAATAGCCCTGGTCTACAGTATCTAACGCAGCACTAAGGTCAAGCAGGACTAGAAGTGAGATGTTACCTTTATCTGATGCTATAAGTAGGTCATTTGTCATTTTAACGAGCGCAGTTTCAGTGCTATAATGCGGTCTAAAGCCTGACTGGAATTTTTCGTGTATGTCATTATTTTGTAAGAAAGAGCACAACTGAGTGGAAACTACTTTTTCTAGTATTTTAGAAAGGTAAGGGAGATTTGAAATCTGGTTTTGAAACGATCTTGTGATCTCATTGAGTCTTTCTCGTGGCTCAGTATTGTCACACGTTTTTTTTTTGCAGAGCATCATATCAGACTAACTGTGCGTTCACACTGCCAGCGACTCTGTCGCTAGGTGTCACTAGTCCAGGGGCGGTGTTTGCATATGGAAGTTGCCATACCCTAGCATTCAGACAAAACAGTGGAAACAAAGTGTGCATATTGATGCTCATTAAAGATAATCAAAATATTTTAGACTACTGTATATTTTTAAGCATGTATTTGTTACATTATCTGTGAATAATTAAAAATGTATTCCATGTGCCAGGGTTGCGCAGTTGCAGTTTACTGCACTAAATGTCCGCACGTTTTTTGGATTAACGTTACCCGTGTTTTCATTTGGATGACCTTGTCACAGATTCCGAAAGTCGCTCATCATTTACATTTACATTTAGTCATTTAGCAGATGCTTTTATCCAAAGCGACTTACAAGTTGGGTAAACAATGGAAGCAATTGGGTCAACATTAGGGAGTTGCATAAGTGCAATAAGCATAAGTGCAATAAAACATGTCTAACAAAGCCTACTACAGTGTACAGAGCTAAAAAAAATTATATGTATAGATAGAGTAGAAAAGATATAGAAGTCAGAAATGATCGGTCAGGTGCTGACGGAAGAGATGTGTTTTCAGCCGATTCTTAAAGATGGCCACAGAATCTGCTGATCTTGTAGTATGAAGGTATTTCAGTAGCAATATTTGTAATTGCATGGAATGCATAGTCAATATAAAAAACTGGATGAGTAACAACTTTTTATTACTGAACTCGGACAAAACGGAAGTGTTACTTATTGGACCGAAAACTGCTATAAGTAACAACCAAGAATACTGTTTAACTATTGACAGATGTTCCATAAAACCCTCGTCGTCAGCAAGGAATCTTGGCGTTCTATTCGATAGTAATCTGTCATTTGAGAGCCACGTCGCCAACACCTGTAAAATTGCGTTTTTCCATTTTAAGAATATATCTAAATTACGTCATATGCTGTCAATCTCAGATGCAGAGAAGTTAATTCATGCATTCATGACATCAAGACTAGACTACTGTAATGCACTGTTAGGTGGTTGCCCTGCAGGCTTATTACAAAAACTCCAATTGGTCCAAAACGCGGCAGCTCGAGTTCTTACACGTACAAAAAAGTATGAACATATTAGCCCGGTTCTGTCAACCTTGCACTGGTTACCTATAAAGCATCGCGTTAACTTTAAAATCTTGCTTATTACCTATAAAGCCTTACATGGTTTAGCTCCTCAGTACTTGAATGAACTCCTTTTGTATTACAGTCCTTCACGTGCATTACGCTCTCAGGCGTCCTGTCAGTTGGTAATACCTAGAATTTCAAAATCAAGTGCAGGTGGTAGATCCTTTTCCTATCTAGCGCCTAAACTTTGGAATAGTCTTCCCTGCACTGTCCGGGAGGCAGACACACTCTGTCAGTTTAAATCTAGACTAAAGACGCATCTTTTTAATCTTGCATACACTACTCTTCCATAATATAAATCTTCAGAGGGTTTAGGCTGCATTAGTTAGATCAACCGGAACCAAAAACACAACTGATGTACTTGTTGCATCAAAGAGTACAGAACAGTACTCTACTCTCAGCCAGTCTTGTCTCATTGTTCCAAGGTTACCACAGCGAGCAGGATGCAGTTCATGGCCTGACCTGATGGTAGAGCGGAGAATGGGAAGTGGGGACCTGACAAGAGCTGAGATGATAGAGCTGGATAAAGAAGGACGCGGTCTCTTGACATGTCTTCACCACAAAACTTCAAATGCTATTAGATTATTAATGATAATCTTAAACTATAATTTATTTTATTATTAAGTTTATTTATTTTATTTAGCCTTGTTGTGCAAGTTCTCTGGAGCTTGTGCAGAGGCAGCAGCTTTTGCCAGAGGGGAACTGGAATCCCCTGGTTGGGCCTGGGTTCTCCTGAGGTTTTTTTTCTCGATTAGAGTTTTGGGTTCCTCGCCACCGTTTGCATACTGTTTTTGCACTATCTGCCTGACCGGGGGGGCTGCTTTAGAATTTTAAAGTTTTACTTAATTAATATTGCATATAGGAATTTATAGTCTGTTATATTTGACCTGTGCTTCTCTCTCCTTTATCCTAAATGTGTGCTCTCACTGAGCGTGTGTGTGTGTGTGTGTGTGCGTACTTGTCTGTGTACGTACGTGTGCGTGTGTGTGTGTGTGTTGTGTGTGTGTGCGTGCGCATCCGTGTGTGTGTGTGTGTCTCTATGTCTATGTGTGTTAGTACGTGTGCATATTGTGTGTGTGGAGTGTTTTGTATGTGGGTATGTCTGTCTTCTGTGTTTTCAACCTTTTCTTGTTTCTGCAGGTACAACTTTAATTATTTTGCTTATAGTCAATATGTCTCATGTACAGCTGCTTTGTAACAATGAAAATTGTAAAAGCGCTATATAAATAAAGTTGAGTTGAGTTGAGTAATTTTCCTGCCGTTAGGGGGCAGTGTGGCTCAGCCGCATAACGTCATCAAATGCCGTTCTTTCTCTTGCCTCTGAGCTTTCAAGTGCACAAGTTAGTTTTGCAATGGGTTTATCGCGAAAGTAGTAGCAAAAGTAAAGGCGGGAAGATTTGAAACTGCAGTGACAGATTTGAGAGGTTGTGGATGACTATTTGTGGTTGCAATACAAATCTGAATCTGGGAAAACGTGTAAATATGTGCTATGCATTTGTATCTGCCAATGTATTTTGTAAATGCCAGTTTACACGTTTGTGACTATTTTTGTGCAACTTCAAATTCAGAAGACAGATTTGTGAGTTTTGTCCATGAGTGAAAATCTCAACATTCAACTTCAGTTTTTTTATTTTACAAGTTTTCACATTGGGGCTGTGAGTGTACATTTTAGTGTACAGGTACAAATACTTTACAAGTTCACCAATTAAAATCTACATGCTCTCAAGTTTTGCTACTGAAATACCTTCATATTGTAGCAGCAGGCAGATCAATCCACAAATGTGGAACCGATCCAGAGAAGGTTCGTGAGAGTGATTTTTTTACCTTTTTGGGATGGCACCACAAGACGTTGTTAGTTTGTAGAGCGTAAGGATCTGGCGGGTACATAAGTCTGCATTAGTGAATGAAGATAAGGGGGTGCCAAACCAGTGGTGGTCTTGTAGGCCTGGAGCAGAGTCTTGAATTTGATGAGAGCGACTATAGGGAGCCAATGTAACTTAATGAAGAGAGGAGTGACGTATGCTCTCTTTGGTTCATTGAAGAACACTCTTGCCACTGCATTCTGGATCATCTGTAGAGGTTTTGTTGTGCAAGCAGGAAGTCCAGCTAGTAGCGCATTGCAATAGTCCAGTCTGGACAGACTGGATTTTCCTGATATTGTATAGGATGAATCTACAGGACCGAGTGGTGCTGGCAACCTGATCTGTGAAGTTTAGCTGATCATCGATCACCACTCTCAGGTTTCTGGCCGTTCTGGAAGATGTGATGGTTGATGAGCCCAGTTGAATGGAGAAGTTGTGATGGATCTTAGGGTCGGATGGGATTACAAGCAGTTCTGTTTTAGCAAGGTTCAGCTGCAGGTGATGGTCCTTCATCCAGATCGAAATGTCGCTCTGGCATGCTGAAATGCGTGCAGAAACAGTCGGATCGTCAGGCTGAAATGACAGGTGAAGTTGTGTATCATCCGCATAGCAGTTATAGGAAAAGCCATGTTTCCGAATGAAACATGCACCTCTCAACTTTGTTGCATCGCTAGACACTTCCTGTCGCAAATGGTCACTGTCGTTCGTGTCGCCATAAGTCGCCAACTCTCTTTTGAAATGAATGACATCAAGTCGCTTTGTCACTTGGTGTTGCCAGTCTCACTACGAGGTCGCTAGAAGGCATTCCTAGCTTTGGTTGTCCTAAGCTGTGTCCCAAATGACATTTTATACACTATGCACTTAAACGATGCACTCAACCATGTAGTGTATGACTTTTAGAAGGGTAGTATCGTCCCAAATGGAATACTAAATGGTTTTATACTAACCGTAAGTATATCGGTTTCCTAAATTAGCGCAAATGACGTAAATCGCACGGCACAATGCGTGTGAATAAAAATCTATTTGTGCATTGTACATTTAATGTAGTTTTCATTTGTTTTGCCCAGCAAATTTAGTCATCATCAGATTGAAGATAATCTGCCTCCCTTCCGCTACGTAACTGCGACCATTGAGTGTGTGAAGTGTCCACAGTTCCACACTTCATATTTTCAGTTGAAAAGGTGCATCATCCGGGAATTTTTGATGTGAACTCACTACTCACACTACTTATACTACAAAATGGTGGAATAGTGCATAAGTGCGCGATTTGGGACGCACCTCTAGAAAATTTGTAAACAAACCCTGAAGTAACAGACGAGAGACGGCTGACGTGAGCTCCGCTGCTGTACTCCTATTGGTAGTTGCTCTCGAAAGTCACTCATCATTTGCATAACTTGTTTGACTTGCACCATCAGTACCACTGTGCACGTTTCATTGATTTTAAACACGAACGATAGTTTTGTCGTAGTTTATAATGCAGAAACGGTGTGGTGTCATTTGCCTGTGAAATTAGCGATTCATATCATTAACAAATTTGAACAGCTTTAAAAAAACTTCTGAGTTCAGAAATATACGATAATGCACTTTATTTGCACGCAACTCCTTTCATGCGCACTCTGAACTCATCGGAAGGGACAATGCACTGATTCTACACCTACAGTCTTGAAAGGAAGACATACACTAAGTACTTACCCTTGCCCACCTGTTTTTTCTGCTGCCTGAAAGGACGTTTTTGTCCAAACGCAGGTCAAAATTGCAAAATTGCAATGCCCAGAACTGTCACGAGTGTGGGTGGTGGGTGAGACAACAGACAAGGAGAGAGGACCCAAACACAGACAGCGGGTAAGGGGTTAACAAGACTTTTAATAAATAATTAACAAAACTCAAAACAAAGACCCACGTGGGGGTAAACATAACAAAACAGAGAAACAAGAACAAGATTAACTAAACTGACAAGTCTCAACTAATAACACATCACAAAGGAACACTTCAAACTAGACAAACTAGACTAACAAGACAAGACAAGAACTNCGGAAGGGACAATGCACTGATTCTACACCTACAGTCTTGAAAGGAAGACATACACTAAGTACTTACCCTTGCCCACCTGTTTTTTCTGCTGCCTGAAAGGACGTTTTTGTCCAAACGCAGGTCAAAATTGCAAAATTGCAATGCCCAGAACTGTCACGAGTGTGGGTGGTGGGTGAGACAACAGACAAGGAGAGAGGACCCAAACACAGACAGCGGGTAAGGGGTTAACAAGACTTTTAATAAATAATTAACAAAACTCAAAACAAAGACCCACGTGGGGGTAAACATAACAAAACAGAGAAACAAGAACAAGATTAACTAAACTGACAAGTCTCAACTAATAACACATCACAAAGGAACACTTCAAACTAGACAAACTAGACTAACAAGACAAGACAAGAACTCACCCACACGACACAGTGCAACATAACAGATACAATGATCCGACACCAGACAGAGAACACAGGGGCATTAAATAGAGGGACAAATCAAAGGGGAACAGGTGTGGGGCATGAACTAATAAACAACCAATAACGAGAGATACAAAAGGGCGGGAACACAGACAAAGACCGGAGAGAGTATCGAAGGCCGACAGGGTCAAAATGACTCTCTCCACACATAACAAGGGATCCTGCCGTGATTCTACCACAAGATCAAGAAAGACATGACACGACGAGGCAGAATCACACAGAACCCCCGCCTTAAGGAGCGATATCCTGACGCTCCAAAAGGCACAAACAAGACAAGACAATGACAAAAACCATACAATACAAGACATGACAAAAACATGATACATAAAAAACCAAACACTGACATGGGCCGGCTGGAATGCCGGCTGGACAGTACATGCGCCGGCTGGATGGCAGGCTGGACAGTACATGGCGCCGGCTGATGGCCGGCTGACAGTACATGGCACCGGCTGGAGGCCGGCTGGACAGTACATGGCGCCGGCTGGAAGGCCGGCTGGACGTACATGGCGCCGGCTGGAGGCCGGCTGGACTGACATGGCGCTGGCTGGATGGCCGGCTGGACAGGTACATGGCGCCGGCTGGAGGCCGGCTGGACAGACATGGCGCCGGCTGGACGGCCGGCTGGACGGACATGGCGCCGGCTGGATGGCCGGCTGGACGGACACTGGCGCCGGCTGGATGGCCGGCTGACAGACATGGGCCGGCTGGAGGCCGGCTGGACGCACATGGCGCCGGCTGGAAGGCCGGCTGGACAGTACATGGCGGCCGGCTGGAGAATGGCCTGGCTGGACCGCTAGGACATGGCGCCGGTGGATGGCCGGCTGGACAACACGTGGCGCCGGCTGGGAGGCCGGCTGGACAACACGTGGCGCCGGCTGGGAGGCCGGCTGGACAGGACATGGCGCCGGTTCGACGGCCGGCTCAACTGGACAGGGCGCCGGCTGGATGGCCGGCTGGACAACACGTGGCGCCGGCTGGATGGCCGGCTGGGAGACCGGCTATCACCGACTGGGCAGGCCTGGATGTCGACACGACAGGACAGGATGTCGGCAGCTGGGCAGCGCTCTCTGGCAGCTGGGCAGCAAATAAGGACAAAACAACACACAAACAGAGTCGAATCGACAGGCCTGGGCACCAGCTGGGAGGCCGGCAGGGATCTGCAGCGGGAACAGGACACCGGCGGCCTCAACCCTGGAGGGGAATCCGATGACCTCAGGCATGGAAGGGAGCCCGGCGGTCTCGATCCTGGATGGGGTTCCGGCAGTCTCTACCCCAGAAGGGAGTCCGGCGGTCCCGACTCTGGACTGGAGCCCAGCGGCCTCTACCCTCCAAAGGAGTCCGGCGGATTCAACCCTGGAAGGGAGTCCGGTGGCATCGACCCCTCCCGCTGAGATCCCTCTGTCTGATAAGTCCAAAAGGGTCGGATCATTCTGTCACGAGTGTGGGTGGTGGGTGAGACAACAGACAAGGAGAGAGGACCCAAACGCAGACAGCGGGTAAGGGGTTAACAAGACTTAATAAATAATTAACAAAACTCAAAACAAAGACCCACGTGGGGGTAAACATAACAAAACAGAGAAACAAGAACAAGATTAACTAAACTGACAAGACTCAACTAATAACACATCACAAAGGAACACTTCAAACTAGACAAACTAGACTAACAAGACAAGACAAGAACTCACCCACACGCCACAGTACAACATAACAGTACAATGATCCGACACCAGACAGAGAACACAGGGGCATTAAGTAGAGGGACAAATCAAAGGGGAACAGGTGTGGGGCATGAACTAATAAACAACCAATAACGAGAGATACAAAAGGGCGCGAACACAGACAAGGACCGGAGAGAGTATCGAAGGCCGACAGGGTCAAAATGACTCTCTCCACACATAACAAGGGATCATGCCGTGATTCTACCACAAGATCAAGAAAGACATGACACGACGAGGCAGAATCACAACAGAACCCCCGCCTTAAGGAGCGATATCCTGATGCTCCAAAAGGCACAAACAAGACAAGACAATGACAAAAATCATAATACAAGACATGACAAAAACATGATACATAAAAAACCAAACACTGACATGGCGCCGGCTGGAATGCCGGCTGGACAGTACATAGCGCCGGCTGGATGGCAGGCTGGACAGTACATGGTGCCGGCTAGATGGCCGGCTGGACAGTACATAGCGCCGGCTGGATGGCCGGCTAGACACTACATGGCGCCGGCTGGAAGGCCGGCTGGACGGTACATGGCGCCGACTGGATGGCTGGCTGGACGGTAAATGGCGCCGGCTGGAAGGCCGGCTGGACAGGACATGGCACCAGGTCGACGGCCGGCTAGACTGGACATTACATGGACGTTACATGGCGCCGGCTGAACGGTACATGGCGCCGGCTGGAAGGCCGGCTGGACGGTAAATGGCGCCGGCTGGAAGGCCGGCTGGACGGTACATGGCGCCGGCTGGATGGCCGGCTGGACAACATGGCGCCGGCTGGAAGGCCGGCTGGACAGGACATGGCACCAGGTCGACGGCCGGCTCGACTGGACAGGGCGCCGGCTGGATGGCCAGCTGGACAACACGTGGCGCCGGCTGGGAGGCCGGCTGGACAACACGTGGCGCCGGCTGGGAGGCCGGCTGGACAACACGTGGCGCCGGCTGGGAGGCCGGCTGGACAGGACATGGCGCCGGTTCGACGGCCGGCTCAACTGGACAGGGCGCCGGCTGGATGGCCGGCTGGACAACACGTGGCGCCGGCTGGATGGCCGGCTGGGAGACCGGCTATCACCGACTGGGCAGGCCTGGATGTCGACACGACAGGACAGGATGTCGGCAGCTGGGCAGCGCTCTCTGGCAGCTGGGCAGCAAATAAGGACAAAACAACACACAAACAGAGTCGAATCGACAGGCCTGGGCACCAGCTGGGAGGCCGGCAGGGATCTGCAGCGGGAACAGGACACCGGCGGCCTCAACCCTGGAGGGGAATCCGAAGACCTCAAACATGGAAGGGAGCCCGGCGGTCTCGATCCTGGACGGGGTTCCGGCAGTCTCTACCCCAGAAGGGAGTCCGGCGGTCCCGACTCTGGACTGGAGCCCAGCGGCCTCTACCCTCCAAAGGAGTCCGGCGGATTCAACCCTGGAAGGGAGTCCGGTGGCATCGACCCCTCCCGCTGAGATCCCTCTGTCTGATAAGTCCAAAAGGGTCGGATCATTCTGTCACGAGTGTGGGTGGTGGGTGAGACAACAGACAAGGAGAGAGGACCCAAACGCAGACAGCGGGTAAGGGGTTAACAAGACTTAATAAATAATTAACAAAACTCAAAACAAAGACCCACGTGGGGGTAAACATAACAAAACAGAGAAACAAGAACAAGATTAACTAACAAGACTCAACTAATAACACATCACAAAGGAACACTTCAAACTAGACTAACAAGACAAGACAAGACAAGACAAGAACTCACCCACACGCCACAGTACAACATAACAGTACAATGATCCGACACCAGACAGAGAACACAGGGGCATTAAATAGAGGGACAAATCAAAGGGGAACATGTGTGGGGCATGAACTAATAAACAACCAATAACGAGAGATACAAAAGGGCGGGAACACAGACAAGGACCGGAGAGAGTATCGAAGGCCGACAGGGTCAAAATGACTCTCTCCACACATAACAAGGGATCCTGCCGTCATTCTACCACAAGATCAAGAAAGACATGAAACGACGAGGCAGAATCACGACAAGAACCTTTAATGAGTCAGCGCAGCCGCATGTGTGCACAGCTTCAAGGGAAAATTAGTTGTAATATTTTTGTAATATTCATGTTTTACATTTTTAACAAAAAGTTGTCTGTGAGTCAACATTAATTAACGGACCCCCTGCAGTTCCACCGTGGACCCCCGTTTGAAAACCCATGCTGTACATCATCAGGATCACATCAAAGAGTTTAAATGCTGTATAGGCAATATTCATATTGTGTGTATTCACATCATATTTAACCTGCTTTTTATTTTGGCTTATTGAGCTGTTTTTATCTTTCCTTGTTTTCTTCACGTCTGTCTGCATCTGGGTTCTCTGTCCATGCTCATCATGACAATATTAGTTAATGTCAAAGTAATATGTAATATAAAGTTCTTGGTAACACTTTATAATAACTGCATGCTATGAAGCGTTAGTAAAGCATTAGTAAATAGTTAATTCATCATTTGTAAAGCATTATCTCAACATTAATAGACATTAGTAAGACATTCATACATACAGCTATAAATGCTTTATTCCTAATTTATAAGAATATATGTAATGCGTTTAATAATTGTACATTCATACTTTATGAATGATCACTTTATTATTTCTAAATTGAGTATTATATCATTTATAAACCAGTTATTTAAGAGTTTGTCAGTGGTTCGTAAGTACATTTAAAAAGTGTAAGTAAATGATTAGTAAACTATTTAAATGTACATTTATAAATCTTATTATTTAGACATATCTTAATAGTTACAGTGCGTTAATAAATGCTTTATTAACACATAGTACACCTGTAATTCATGAATAATACAGGTAGTTATAATACATTTAGTTGTCAGTTAACTATTTGTGTGAGCTCATCTAAAGTGTGGACTATTTATGCTTTATAAAGCTTTTACAAAGAAGATTTAAAGGCTCGGTTATCTTCGAAACAGAAAACAAACCCAACACAGAGGTACACAGAACACAGAAATATTTATTTTATTTCTTGTTTCTCAAAGAAGTGCCAAAATTCAACATCCAGATCTTACTGTGGCAAAATACAAATAAATTCTACATTTCAAGCTAAAGACACAATTAGCTTAGATAGGAAAACAAATATTGAACAAATGTTAAATCAATTTTATATGAAAGTGTTCTGGTGTTCTGGTCTTTGCCAGCCATTCATTCCACTCAATCACTGCAAGATGGTCAGAAAGCAAACTCAGTCCGATTTCCCCTAAGCCTCCAGATTTGCTCTTTGTAGGATCTCCAGCCCCTCTCAATATGCTGGGTATGGGCACCAGTGTGGGGATCTACATACCACCTGCTGTGGTTGACAGTGTGATGGTTGTACCCTAGTGCAGGGAGTATGCGATAGGCACGCCACTCATCACTGATAATTGATGACCCAGGCCTCACATGATGCACATAGGGGTGGAGCCGAACCCGAATACGCTATTCGGAAAGGCACAAATAGCGTGTTTTTTACTAATACTTATTTCGAACAAATACTTAAAAAAATATTTGTATTCGGGAACAAGAAAAACTTTATATCAAAAAGCTGCGTTTTCTCATGAGACCGCATTGCATGCCCGCATGATTGAGTGACATTCAGGAGTCGGGGGAGGTGGGGGGTAAAAGAGGTGACTGACACAGGCTGCTGCACACAATAACAGAGAAGGCTCGGCTGAGCGAAAAAAGTCTTCACTGCGTGAACTTCACTATTTTTGTCGAATAGATTTTTGTACCTTAACTGGGTTCCGGAGGCAGTTTATAACTTTCGGGAAGCGGAGTTTGATCGGGAGATTATTCCATTACGCTGCATTATTGATGTCTGCAGTCGGGTGCTCTCATGTTCACTCTGTTACGTACACTATAACGTAAATTAGAAGTGTAACGCAAAAAAAAATGGATTTTTACGCCTATTTTGAATTTTACTCGAATACAAATACAAATACAAATACTTTCCCCCCTCAACAAATACAAATACAGATACAAATACCGGCTGCTTTGCACACCCTTAGTTGCACAATCAAGGGGACTAGATGTGTTTGAGATCTTCTCTCCAGAAGACGTAGAATAAGTTTTCTAGAGATTTGCTGGTGCTGATGCCACACACCTAACATCCCAAAGACCCATTTCTTTCTTTTCCACCCGCCAGCCATTCTTCCTCTACCATACTAATGGAGAAAATAGACAACAAAAACAGACATAAACAGATACATAATAACAATAACTTTGGTAACTATTGTTCACATTTATTTTATTCATTTTAATCAAATTTGCTATAGACCGTTTCATCGGACACGCACACCTTGACTGTAGGTAACTTCCGGTCAGTGATTGTTTATCAGTCTAATAATATAACTATTTATATTTTATTAAATTTATGTTAATATTAGTTCTGGTCAGTTCTGGTCCTTGATTCTGACTGCATTACATAGTCTAAGTGTCACTGTGCCACTGTTGCTGCATGTGTTTCTTGGCCTTGCTATGCATGTGGTATAACCGTTTTATAAAAGCAATAAGCTCCTGTACAATAATAAAGCAATAAGCCCGCAAGAAGCAGTGGGTTACAAGTGCATTTTATAACACCTAAGGGGTTTAATGACTAACAACACCCCTTAGCCATTATAAAATGCACTGTAACCCACTGCTTGTTGGGGCTTATTGCTTTATTATTACTTTATTGTATAATAATTGTATTAAATAATCGATTTGTTGAATTTTGTTGTATATTAATTCTATTAAATGGACAATTTGTTGAATAGGTCCTGTAGTTTGGTCACATTTAAAGAAACCGTATTGACATAATCAGTCTAAATTCAATATTGGAGAGACAAGTTTAGCCAAGTAACGGTTCCTCTCGGTTCTTTTTCTTGTTATCAGAAATAATCTTGTCATGGTCGACAAAGCTGAGAGAGACCCAAATGCAGGAAAAAGCTTTATTAGAAAATGGCAACAGTCAATAATCCAAACAACCAAGGAAGGCACAGCCACGGGAAGCAGAAAGATACACCACCGGAACGGGAGAGGCCTCCGAAGAGCGTCGAGAATCCCCCACCGGGGTAAGGGGTCAGTAGTTGGGGTTCGAGGGTTTACCTCGAACCAACTCTCAGGAGGAGAGAGAAGTGGTAGCTCGTGACGAAGATCACGCCCCTGATGTGACTGTTGTCAGGTCGGGTGTGGAGCGAGGCCGCCGGCCGGGACGCCAACGGATACTGCGTAGACAGAGAGCAGACCTGGGACGTGATGGGAGAGAGGTGAGAACACACTGGAAAAGCTAAGGAAAACAGAGTCAAGAGAAGCACGTTCGTGAAGGCAAAATGCCTAGAGGAGCTAGGACTAAGGCTATGACTAGGACTGTGGCAAGGCTAAGGCTAAGAAATCCAAGTGGATATCGAGATGCTATAGGTGAGCTGCAGCAGCACCTACGTCAGTCTGTAGTGGAAAACACACAACGGTCAGACACAGGACAAGAAACACCAAAGGAATATAAAGGAAACCTAGATGGGCTGGAATAGTCAACAGGTGTGGGACAATTGCGGGAACAAGTGGGCTTAATGAGGGAAGTGAGAACAGGGGTGTGAAAGCTGAGTGGAAAAACACCAGTGCAAGGAAAACCCTAAACGGAGTCTCGAGGGCGGGAACAGTGACGCAGACTCCGAGCACGTGGTCAGCCGTCAGTAGACAGCTTCCACGTGCTCGACAAAACAAGACCGTTCCCGTGCAGACAATTACCCCGACCTGACCTGGGTCGTGACAAATCTACAAGCATTCTATAATCTGCAAATGTGTACCGGAAGTTAAGGGCAGTCCACGAACACGCGCATGTGCAGTAACGTTTTTTATGTTGTTGCTTTGAAACCATCTATAACATACCTTTCTTTTGTGCTGAAAATGGCTTTCGTCGATCACAACAAACTCCCTTCTTCCACCTATCTGCTGGCCTGTACGTCTTCTCATCCGTTCAATTGCTGTGACACAGACTTCCCTTATTTTCTTTGCCATTTTACTATGAGTCGCTGAACTGCTTGCAATACTGTCATCCATCATGACTATCTGCCTCAACCATAGACCCTGAGAAAACCTTTAAAGGCAAATAAAACATATGTTTATGAACGCCTTTATGAAAAAAATATATATGTATGCATGTTTATATTGTACAACAGCAACAAAGTAAGTTTATGACATAGATATTTATATTACAACTGGTATCACTTGCCTACCTGTACAAGAATTGCATCAACATACTGAAGGAGACATTTGATCTGCTGAAGATTGATTTGTGCCTTATAGAAAAAAAAATTTGCCCTTCCCTCGTGAGCTGCCTGTTGACAAATCCTGTTTTTAAAGAAATCCAGTTTTTAGAAAGGGGATTCATACAATTGCATGATTGTTTTATTGCCCACCAACATTATCACAGACAGCAAACACTTAACATTATTTTACATTTTATATAGGATATATTTATTTATTTATACTTACCAAGCAAATTGATCTCCACTGTTCGTCCTTTTCTTCATTTTCATGACCCGATGACATATATTGCATTTAATTTTGTTTTTTAGCAGTTTCCTTTTCTGGAGCCATTTAATCAGCCTCAGGGTGTTCTTTATAGAGATGGGTTTATTAATAAGCTTCATTAGTCAGGTAAATTTACTCATCTTTAAAAAAAAATTAACGTTAGTGGTTTTTGACAATTTGCGATCTGATGGGCGGGAGAAATCGCTATAGGGAAATCGCGCTCCCGCTTTCAAACGTCATCAACAGGGGAACTATGCTAAACCGTTTGTGCAAACGTCATCATAGGGGCGACAAAGGAATCGTGCAGCAAACGTTGAGTTATGCATATAACTACTGTTCCCAGAAGGAGGGAAACGAGGTACAACACATGACTATGGGATATCGCGCTCTTGCACCATCTACTGAAGACACCTATATACACGCCTTAAAAGGCAAATGACGCATGACGACGTGGGCGGGACTGCCTGCCCACAGCATATAAATACAGTCGCATGTGTCATTCCCTTTGTTCAGTCCAGCTCTTCACCGAGCTTACGACTGTGCGGGGCCAAGATGTGTTGCACCACATTTCCCTCCTTCTGGGAACAGTATGTCATGAACGTGGGTGGTGAGGACAAGGACAGAGGACCCAAGTGCAGACAGTGGGTAAGGGGTTAACAAGACAGACTTTAATTATAACTAAAAAATACAAAACAAAGACCCACGTGGGGGAACATAACAAAACATAGCAACAAGGACAGGGACTAACTAGACTAGAAATAATAACAACACTTGACATAACCACAATAAACTAAACTAACTACAGAACAGTAACTCACCCACATGACACAAACAGAACACAACAGAACAATGAACCAGCACGAGACAGAAGACACAAGGGCATAATAAAGGGGAAAAATCAAGAGGGGACAGGTGCAGGACATGAACTAATTAACAAACAATAACGAGACGAAAGGGCGGGAACAGAGACGCCACACCGGAGAGTGGAAGACCATGAGGGACAAAACGTCACTCTCCACATAAAACAAGAGGTTCTATCATGGTTCTGCCACTAGGTCAAGAGAAGCAAGACAAGGTGGGGCAGAACCATGACAGAAGCCCTCCTTAAGGAGCAGCATCCTGATGCTCCTCAAGGAACAAACAAGACTAGACAGACTGTGACAAAAAAACATTATACAAAACACGACCAAAAACGTGATAAATAGGAAAAAAAAAGTCCAAACAAAGACATGGTGCCGGCACGAAGGCCGGCTGGACAACACATGGTGCGGCTGGAAGGCCGGCTGGACAGTACATGGCGCCGGCTGGAAGGCCGGCTGGACAGTACATGGGCCGGCTGGATGGCCGGCTGGACAGTACATGGCGCCGGCTGGATGGCCGGCTGGACAGGACATGGCGCCGGCTGGAGGCCGGCTGGACAGGACATGGCGCCGGCTGGATGGCCGGCTGGACAGAACATGGCGCCGGCTGGATGGCCGGCTGGGAGAACAGCTATCACCGGCTGGGCAGGCCTGGATGTCGACATGACAGGACAGGATGTCGGCGGCTGGGCAGGCTCTCTGGCACTGGGCAGCATCTCCGACGGCTGGGCAGCGCTCTCTGGCAGCTGGGCAGCAAACAAGGACAAACACACACAAACAGTCGACTCGACAGGCCTGGGCACCAGCTGGGAGGCCGGCAGGGATCTCAGCGGGAACAGGACACCGGCGGCCTCAACCCTGGAGGGGAATCCGACGACCTCAACCCTGGAAGGGAGCCCGGAGGTCTCGATCCTGGACGGAGTTCCGGCAGTCTCGACCCCGGAAGGGAGTCCGGCGGTCCCGACTCTGGAATGGAGCCCAGCGGCCTCTACCCTCCAAGGGAGTCCGGCGGCATCGACCCCTCCCGCTGAGATCCCTCTGTCTGCTGGGTCCAGAATGGCTGGTTCATTCTGTCATGAACGTGGGTGGTGAGGACAAGGACAGAGGACCCAAGTGCAGACAGCGGGTAAGGGGTTAACAAGACAGACTTTAATTATAACTAAAAAATACAAAACAAAGACCCACGTGGGGGAACATAACAAAACATAGCAACAAGGACAGGGACTAACTAGACTAGAAATAATAACAACACTTGACATAACCACAATAAACTAAACTAACTACAGAACAGTAACTCACCCACATGACACAAACAGAACACAACAGAACAATGAACCAGCACGAGACAGAAGACACAAGGGCATAATAAAGGGGAAAAATCAAGAGGGGACAGGTGCAGGACATGAACTAATTAACAAACAATAACGAGACGAAAGGGCGGGAACAGAGACGCCACACCGGAGAGTGGAAGACCATGAGGGACAAAACGTCACTCTCCACATAAAACAAGAGGTTCTATCATGGTTCTGCCACTAGGTCAAGAAAAGCAAGACAAGGTGGGGCAGAACCATGACACAGTAGTTATATGCATAACTCAATGTTCCCATTCAGTCGGTCCACTCGGTACAACACATGACTATGGGACTTGTATTCACGCCCCGCCAAGTCGCCAAACTAAACGTAAGGTACCAACACCGTCACTTAACCCATGCATCTCACGGAAGTGACGGCCCCTGGCCTGAAAATCCTGCGGTGAGCACGGACTGAGCCACTGTCGCCGCCATGACATCTAGTCGGTAAAACCGAACAAACGTGTGCAGTGACGCCCAACTAGCTGCTGCGCAAATGTCCTCTATAGGGACTCCTCTAAACAGTGCCCATGATGTTGCCCTGCCCCTTGTTGAGTGCACACACACCCCCATAGGCAGGTCCAAAGCCCTGCTCTTGTATGCAAGAGATATCGCCTCCACGATCGATTGTGAAAGGCGCTGTTTGGACAGCGGATTTGCAAAACATACAAACAGTTGATCTGAGGAACGCGTGGCTTGCGTCTGCTCCACATACCTACGCAGAGCCCGAACCGGACACAAAACACGTAGTTTCTCATCCTCCCCGGAGTCCGCAGAAACGGTTGACAGGGCGGGCAGCTCAAAGGGGAGTGTGTTATATGCCCCCGACAAGACTTTAGGTGTATATGCTGCATTTGGGCACAGCGTCACCTTCGACCCATCCAGAGCAAACTGCATACATGAGGGATGCACTGACAGTGCGTGCAGATCGCCCACGCGCTTCGCCGATGCCAGCGCCAGCAGCAGTGTCGCTTTATACGACAGCATTCTTAGATCCAAAGAATCCAAGGGTTCAAAAGGGGGTCCACACATCGCCTCCAGAACTGAGACCAGGTCCCATGATGGCACCATTGATTTTACAACAGGCCTCAGACGCCGTGCCCCTTTCAGGAACCGAACAGCGAGTGGGTGTGCGCTTGGGGTAGCACCGTTTATGCCCTCATGATAGGCCGAGATTGCCGCCAAATAAACTTTTATAGTGGAATGGGAGCCACCCTGCTCCAATAATTCCTGCAGGAACGTCAAAGCCCCCGCAATCGGGCACTTATGCGGCGATAACGCTCTTTGCCCACACCAATTTTCAAGCATGCGCCATTCAGCGTATAAAGTCCCCTTGTCGATGGCGCTCTAGCACTCTGAATCGTTTCCACCACATTGGTAGGGAACCCCGCTGCCATCAGGTTCTCCCTTTTAGCGGGTAAGCCCACAGAGACCAAAGCTCCGGACGAGGATGCAGAATCTGTTCCCCTGCTTGTGATAGTAGGTTGTAGGAGTGGGGAAGACGCCACGGTGCCTCTGACAACAACTCCATGATGCCCATGAACCATGTCCGTGCCGGCCAACGAGGTGCCTCTAGAATTAGTGACAGACACTCCTGACGTACTCGGTCTAGAGTAGGTTGTATCATGTCCACCGGCGGGAATGCGTATAACAGGGTACGGGGCCATACATGCGACAGCGCATCCACCCCCAGCGGGGCGCTCCTGTCTGTGATTGAGTAAAACAGTGGACAGTGTGTTTTCTCCAAGGACGCAAAGAGATCCACCTCGGCTTTGCCAAACCGATCCCAGATCTGCGCCACCACTCGCGGATGTAAGCGCCACTCCCTGACCTGCGGGTCACCTCTGGACAGCATATCGGCCGCACCATTCAAACGGCCCGGGACGTAAACCGCTCTGAGCGACGCAACATGTTCGCTGCTCCAAAACAGGAGCTTTCGTGCCACCTGCAACAGGGGAAGAGAGTGAGTCCCCCCTTGCCTGTTTATATAAGACACCACTGTCGTGATGTCCATCCTGACTAACACATGTTTGTCCCGCAGACGCCAGGCAAAGCGTTTCAGCGCCAGACGAACAGCCTGCAGCTCCAGAAAATGTATGTGACGCTGTCTTAGCGGCGCTGACCATTCCCCTCTTACGGAGCTCTGCTGGCACAGAGCTCCCCATCCATGTAGCAACGCATCTGTCGACACCACAATACGTGACGTCACCCTGCCCAGAGGAACTCCCTCCGATAACAAAACTGGGTTTCCCCAGGGAACCAGAGTCTGAACGCACGAAGGCATGATCGTCACCCGTCTGTGCAGATGCTGTGCCGCGTTTAATCTCATGCTCAGTACCCATCTCTGGAAGGCACGCATAAAGAGGAGACCCAACCAGACCGCCGCTATCATTGAGGCTATGAGCCCCAGCAGTCTCAATATTAAATGAAAACGGACCCGTTTGCCCAGCTGAAACTGAGCCAGGCAGCTGCGAAAAACCTCGACCCTTCGTACTGACAGCATAGCTGTGTTCTGTACGGAATCTATCTTAAAACCGAGATATATTATCTGCTGCTTTGAGACCAGGGAGCTCTTTTCGAGATTTATTAGAAACCCCAGAGCCCGCAAATGGGAAACAAGTGCTTGTGTCTGTAACACTGCTTGCTCTCTGCTGTCTGAGGCCAGGAGCAGGTCGTTCAAATAGGCGAACACTCTCATGCCCTGGCGTCGCAACGGTTCCAGTGCTGCCTCCATGCATTTCGTAAAAATGCGCGGTGCTAGGGACAGCCCGAACGGTAGGACCTGAAATTCGTACGTGGCCTCCTCGAAGGAGAACCTCAGAAACTTCCTGTGCCCCGGGAGAATTGAAATGTGGAAGTATGCATCGGTTAGATCCACTGATGTTAACCAGTCTCGGGGACGCAAGGAACACAGAAGATGTCATACCGTAAGCATCTTGAATTTTATTTTTCTGAGATGTTTGTACATTCGTCTCAGGTCTAGGATAGGCCATAAACCCCTGCTCTTTTTCGGAAGGAGGAAGTAACTGCTGTAAAACCCGTCTTCCGTGTTCCCCCGCTTTGAATTGCTCCCTTCTGGAGGAAAGCACGGATTTCCCCTCTCAGCACAGGCGAATATCTTTCTGGGACTAATGTTGCGATTACCCCGCCGAAGCAGGGGGGGCGCGAAAGAAACTGTAGTCGATAACCCCACTGGATCAAGCGAAGCACCCATGGTGCTGGGGCGCATGCGCGCCATTGTTCTAGGCAGACAGTGAGGATCCCCGTCATTACTCGGGGCCTCGAGGGGTCGGGCCTCGTCTTCCAGGACCGTACTGCTGTCTGGGCTGTGCATGCATTCTCTGCGTTCCCCAAGCATCGGGTCTCAGTGCTGCCGCTGGAGCCGGTCTTTTGGCCGGTAGACTGACCTGAGGCCTGCGTTGGAAGTCGACGGCCCCGGGCCGTTAAACCTCCGCGGCATCCAGCCTCTCAAGGACTCCGCCTGCTTTTTGGAATACTCAAACCGCACTTGGAACGTGCCTAGCCCTTCTCCAAAGAGCCCAGACGGGGAGAACGGTGCGTTGAGGAACGCACTCTGATCCCGCTCAGGCAGGTTAGCCAGGGTCAGCCAGAGATGACGTTGCGCCACCACCGTACTGGCCATAGCATGGCCCAATGACCCCAGAACCCCACGGGTCGCACGAAGGATATAATTCGCTGTGGAACGTACTTCCCCCATGAGCGCGTCACACGGCATTCCTGCCGACATGGCCTCGCTCAGCTCTCCCAGGCAGATGGCTTGATATGTCTGTAGCAAGGACATAGCGCTCAGAGCTCTGGCCGTACGTGCTTGCTCGCCGTAAACCCTGCCCAGTTGCTTAAAAGAAAAACGGCAAGGGCCTGTCGGAAGAGTGGGAGTGCTTGTTATACTCGTGTTTCTGGAGGGCGCCAGGTATGCCACCAAGGAATGCTCCATTGGAGGGGCTGACATTAGTCCTGCTGCCTCCGCTCCTTCGAGCTCCGTGAACTTAGTCACACCCAGCACCGGTGGAGGGGGTGACGTGGGCTTCGACCATGAAGATGTGAGCTCCGCAAGACAGTCTGGGTATAGCGGCAGGCGGGTTCTCACCACCGTTTGCATAGGAGCCAAATAGAACCCCCCAAAGCATGAGTCCCTCTGTACCGGGGGTGGAGCAAGCCAGTCCACTGACAACTTTTCCGCTGCTCTCCGGAAAAGATCAATGAAGGAATCCTACCCTGTGTCAACACCACCAGTCTCTACTGAGGCCGAAGGAGAATCCTGCATTTGTCCCGCCTGTAGCGTGTCATCGTAGAAATCCTCGCCCGCATCTAACGAGACAGAGTCATCTTCTTGATAGACAAACTCAGGAATATTCATAGGGACACCCGTTTCCTCCTCTGCACGGTCACCCCAGGTCCCCGCGACCTCTGCGAGGACGGCCAAGGCTGCCTCTGGGTTGGTTTCCGTGGACAGAAGCGGACCATGCCTCGCTGCTGCCCCGCTAAGCACCCGCTTTACGAATGCCACACGCCGCTCGAGCATGGAATGGCAGAGCCGCTGGCAATGTGCACGGGATTAGAGACAGCAAGCCACGCATGGACTATCCCCAGACACACTGGGCAGTGCTCGTGAGTATCCTTTTCTGATAGTGAATACCCACATGCCATAGGGCAGGGGCGATCTTTTTTAGACATTTTCAAAAGAGGTTTATTTAGCTGTTGTTAGCAGTGCTAAACTGAAGCTGAGAAACACACTTATTTTATTACAGTTTCAACCGGAATCACCACATGGGCTACCACTCGTGAAAACAGAATTGCATGACGGTGTCCTAGCAGCACGGTGAAGAGCTGAAGAACAAAGGGAATGACACATGCGACTGTATTTATATGCTGTGGGCAGGCAGCCCCACCCACGTCGTCATGCGTCATTTGCCTTTAAAGGCGTGTATATAGGTGTCTTCAGTAGATGGCGCAAGAGCGCGATATCCCATAGTCATGTGTTGTACCAAGTGGACCGACTGAATGGGAACTTCAGTGTGTTTATGGCATGGAGAACTCAGTCAAAAGTCAAAAAGGCGTTCGGACCTGGGCCAAAAAGAATGCCAACATGCAGATGGAGACATTGAATGAGACGTCTGTCAGTGGCACTACTGGTTAGTATGTTACTCTGTTTATTGTCTCATATTATTATTTATAGCTAGCAAGCTAGTCACTAATTAGAGGTCCTGACGTCGTCTTTGCGGGATGAGGGTTTGTTAGACAACCAGAAAGTAAATAGAACATTCTCAGTTCTTTCAATAATGTAGTTACTTTTAATTGGGTGTCTTCGTGGCCCCCACTGCAAATCTGGCCGACAAAAGAAAATCCCATGAGTTGGAGATGTGTAAGCTGAGAGTAGAGTGGCAAAAAGAGAATATTGATGAGTTAACCAAGGAGAGAGACTATCTAAAAGAGCAACTGGCGTCAGGTAAGTCTCACAACACAAAACATGTATTCAAATGATCAAAAATATTATTTTCAGGTTTGGATGCTTTAAAATATATCTTATATCTTTACATTTAAAAATATCCCTATTATATTAACTTTTTATTCAGGGAGGAAACTGTCAAAATAAATGAATGCACATTGAAATATGACACTATGCTTAAGTTAATGAACATTTTCCTTTTAATGTTTGATGGTTGAATGTGAGTAGAATAATGACATCTTGTGGCGAACCACAAGTAATATGAGAGGAGACATTCACCAAGGTACTGTACCTTTAAGGGAGGGAGGAGTTAGTTGTGTTGTTCCTGTTTTATGATGTGTGTGCTGTGGTTTTACTTGACTCGCTGTTCGGTGTGAGAGTTATATTAAAGTGGAGAGTAAGCGGACCCGACACATCTTCGTTTTTGTCTCCTCGTTTATTGCACTCCACAAGTGGTGACCCTGACGCGAGTTGGATACGGCTGAATTATGTCACACCACGACGGTGATGAAAATGCTGCTGCTAGCGGCGCGGCTAATGTCGGTGCTACCTGCGCCACCACCGTCAAATTACCGGACTTTTGGCAGCACAACCCACGGCCGTGGTTTCAACACATCGAGGCCCAGTTCCAGCTGAGAGGAATAACACAGGACGTGACAAAATATTTCCACGTGGTAGCGGCTTTAGATGCCTCGACGACAGCCAGGGCTATGGCGCTGTTAGAGGCTCCTCCGGTTGACGGCAAATACGACGCACTCAAAACATTCCTGTTGAAGCTCTTTGAACTGTCGGAGCTGGAGAAAGCAGACCGCCTTTTGTCTCTGAACGGCCTTGGCGACAGCAAGCCGTCCGAGTTAATGGAGAGGATGCTAGCTCATTCCTTTTCGCCCACATTTTTCTGCGGCAGCTTCCAGTACCCGTGCGCACCACGCTGGCCAGTTCCCCCCTCCCTTCCTCCAGAGACTACCGGGCACTGGCTGTGGAGGCGGACAGGATTTTCCTCGCCAACCGGCAGCAGTTTGTCCATGTGCTGTTGCCCCCCAGCACACGTTTGCCCTGCTTGGCCCCCCGGAGGACGACCTGGACACTGCAGCTGCCGTGGCTCGCCGACAGCGTGAGGACGGGTGCTGTTATTACCATTCCAGGTTTGGGGCCAAGGCCAAGCAGTGTCGTCAGCCTTGCAGTTTTAGAGCCCAGGGAAAAGCCAGGGCCGGCGCTCATTAACAGCTATGGGTGTTGGCCGTGACTGCAAGCTGTTATTCATCACTGACACCTTGTCTGGCCGGCGGCTGCTGGTCGATTCTGGGCAGGGCCGGATTATCCAATGGGCATTATGGGCACAGGCCCAGGGGCCCATGCGCGCTTGGGGTCCAGGCAAGAGAAAACATTTTCACATAACAGCGTTTACGCCATATTCATTCTGCCGTGCGCTTCTCTCTCCCACGCACATGGAGGTGCACACACAAAACAGTGTTTCTAAATTAGGAAGTCTGTCTTCTGATTTAATCACTTTTACGAGCCCTCCAGCGGCTTTTGTTTAGAAGAAGCGCATAGCGACAAATCTAGCGACTTCTTGGATAAACCTTAGCTTTCATTCAGTGGGAAAATATCGCCAGTGCTGCCCCACGAGCGCGAGGTCTCTCTTTCCCGGCAGGAAGAAGCAGCACCATACGACAGGTAACTCGTGAATAAAATGAGTACAAAACAGCGTTTCCAACAACCTGTCACTAGCCGGGTTTCCATCCAAAGTTGCCAATTTAGCTTATGCGCAAAATTGGAATATCGCATAAAACATTTGCGAATAAGCACCGTTTCCATCCAACTAGTCAACCGTCACTTCCTAATAAACTGGCACTAAATATCAGTAAGAAAAGTAAGAGAAGCCACTGAATATAATAGTTTTCATATATAATAATACTTGCGCAAACAGACGATTAGAAAACTCAATAAATGCGGTGCTTTTGTGGATGCCTGCTGTTCGGGAAACACAGTCGTGACAGTTCTAAGAGGCAATTACAGAAATACTTGACGACTTTGCTCAGGCGTTTAAGAATGACCATCACAACATTTCTGATGCTGTGTCACAAGATCATTAGCCTACTCTGGTTAGTCAGGTTACACCGGCCGTCTCATGCAGTTACGTGACTTTTTGGAGGAATTTATTCGGCAAATGCGTTTCCATCTCCTATTATTCGCATTAACCCTTTTTCGCAAAAATGAAAAACCACCTCAAGCGAGCGTAAAAACGTTTTTGCGAATTAAGGGTTTTTAATTCGAAATTTGGCGTTTCCATCACTCGTGTCTGATGCGAAACTTCAAAATGCGAATAAAACCATGATGGAAACCCGGCTACTGTTATCGACTGTTTGGATATATAAATATGATATATAAATATGAACAAAGTTCGTCGGTAAATATGCACATGGTTACCATGAGGCTGTGTGAAAGAACAAATAGTCGAAATCGCCGCTTTTTATTGTGAGTTGTTAGATGATGTCACGTCATGAACTGACAACAGAAACTGAAAATATGTCAATGAGAACGATTTTATTGTTGTAAATATAATGAGTTGATATACCCTCGCGGCTGTCTTAAATCTTAAAAGATTAGAGGTTTTTTACATTTATTTGGTGGTGTTTCCTTGCCAATTGTGAATTATTTTATATTGATATAATGTTGATCAGTAATTGCCTTACTTTACCAATATTTAGCCTTCATTATTAGATAATCAACAGTGCTTTTACATACATTGCAAAATGTTTAAAAAATAAATATGATGATGTCATAATACTGTATATATGCTAAAGAATACTTATAATACTTGTTAATGTCGTTTACTGTAACACATTACACGCTTACATAATAACGTGAGTGGAGAGGTGCTTGTTACACAAATAAAGTTTATGGACAAATTACTCTTGTAGTATAATCATTGACAAAGACTGCCCTGCCCGTTTAGTCTTTGAAAAAATGAAGATGGAAATATTTTAGAATTGCATTTAAGAATATTTTTAAGAACTTTCTGTAATTTATCTTAAGAAAGTTCTTATATTTTCTCTTAAGAACAGTTTTGTGAATCTGGCATGTTTCTGTTGAATTATGGAAGAATCTGATAGAACTGAATTAAAAGGTTGAGGTGTGGTAGTGTGTGCTTGAATATGGCAGTGAGTTACAGTATGCAGGGAAAGGTCTTAATATTGTTGTTGCTGGTCCAGGAAGGCCTTGTTGCAATCTTGTTGTAAATCCTGTATGATGGAGGATGTGTACAGGTGTTGATATTGTCCTTCAGGTTGTGATCATAGTTTGTAACTTGTCAATGTAATCCTGTAATCCTGAAACATAGAGGTGTTTCATACACATAGTACCCTAGGCTAATTTAAAACTTTATTGTGCGCATGTGTGTGTATGGGGGGGTCCATAAGACACTTGTGCCCAGGGGCCTCTGAGTTCTTAATCCGGGCCTGATTCTGGGGCTCAACGCAGCATCCTGCCGGCGATGACTGTGGACACTATGGCTGGCGGGCATGGCCCCCCGATGGACGCCGCCAACGGCACACCCATTCGTACCTATGGCACGAGGTATGTAGAAGTGTGTTTCGGCGGGCAGCGTTTCGGCTGGGATTTCGTAATGGCCGCCGTATCTACGTCGCTCTTGGGGGCGGATTTCCTCTGCGCTTACAGACTGTTGGTGGATGTTACAAACTGCCGCCTGATCGACGCCCTTTCTTTTGCTTCGTACCCCTGCACGCTTGGAGGGGTGGGGGCGCTTTGTCTGTCGAATACGCTTGCCACCGGGGACCTGTATCAACGCCTGCTGGCTGAGTTCCCTTACATAACCACGCCCACGTTTTCATCGGCAGTGGCTCAGCATGGCGTGGAGCACTACATCACCACGGTTGGCCCCCCGGTCTATGCACGAGCCCGGCGCCTCGACTCTGCCAAGCTCGTGATCGCCAGGGAGGAGTTCGCTACCATGGAGCACCTCGGCATAGTGCGCCGCTCTAACAGCCCGTGGGCCTCCCCCCTACACATGGTGACCAAGGCTGATGGTGGTTGGCGGCCCTGTGGTGATTTCCGACGCCTGAACAACGCCACCACCCCCGACCGGTACCCGGTGCCGCAGATACAGGATTTCTCTGCCCACCTAGCCGGCGCCACCATCTTTTCGAAGGTGGACCTGGTGCGCGGTTACCACCAGGTGCCTGTCCACCCACAGGATGTCCCCAAGACAGCGGTCATCACACCCTTTGGCCTTTTTGAATTCCTGCGGATGCCTTTCGGCCTCAAGGGTGCAGCGCAGACATTTCAGCGCCTCATGGACTCTGTGCTGAGGGACATGCCCTTCCTATTTGTTTACTTGGATGACATTCTCGTGGTCAGCGCATCCGCAGACGACCACCTGACTATTCTCCGGCAGCTATTCGGCCGGCTCAACGAGCATGGTCTCATCCTTAACCCGGCTAAGTGTGTGTTTGGCCGGTCGTCCATCACTTTCCTCGGCCACCACGTCACCGCACAGGGGGCCGTGCCCCTCCCGGCAAAGGTGGACACCATCGCCAGTTTCCCACGCCCATGCACTGTGAAGTCCCTGCAGGAGTTCTTGGGTATGGTGAACTTCTACAACCGTTTCCTCCCCCATGCGGCCCACCTCATGCGACCCTTATACGACGCCTTGCGGGGTGGGAGGCCGGCGGACGTGTTGGATTGGGCCCCAGCGATGACGGAGGCTTTTGATGCTGCCAAAACCGCGCTGGCCAACGCTGCTCTGCTGGCGCACCCTTCTCCGACCGCCCCAGTTGCTCTTACTTCGGACGCCTCTGATTACGCCGTGGGGGCGGTGTGTGAACAGCGGGTGGGCGGAGACTGGCAGCCGCTGGCCTTTTTCAGCAGGAAGCTCCGTGACAACGAGAGGAAATACAGCGCCTTCGACAGGGAGCTCCTGGGTCTTTTCCTTGCCAACCGTCATTTCCGGTTCCTGTTGGAGGGCCGGCGTTTCACGGCTTTAGTGGACCACAAACCACTGACGTTTGCTATGGCCAAGTCTTCGGAACCATGGTCTGGTCGACAGCAGCGTCAGCTCTCTGCCATCTCCGAGTTTACTACTGACATTCAGCACGTGGCCGGTAAAGACAATTTCGTAGCCGACTGCCTCTCCCGGGCTGTTGCTGGGTCCGTCCACTTGGGCCTCGACTACGCCACTATGGCGGTGGATCAGAACGCGGACGCTGAGGTGCAAGCCTACAGGACAGCCCCCATGGCGTTGCTTGTGGAGGATGTGATTTTTGACACGGCCAACGCTACGCTCCTCTGTGATGTCTCCACTGGCCAACCGCACCCTATGGTACCTGCTGGCTGGAGGCGTAAGGTTTTTGACGCCATCCACGACCTTTCCCACCCGGGGGTGAAGGCCTCTACCAAGCTGGTGGGGGCCAAGTTCGTCTGGCCAGGCCTGCGGAGGGACGTCAGGGCCTGGGCTGCTGCCAGTGTGGCGTGCCAGCGCGCAAAGGTGACTCGTCATACCAAAGCCTCCTTGGCACCCTTCAAAGTGCCAGAGAGACGTTTTGATCATGTTAATGTGGACCTGGTGGGCCCCTTACCCCCCTCCCGTGGTTACACTTACCTCCTCACCATGGTGGACAGGACCACCAGGTGGCCAGAAGTGGTTCCCCTGTCCTCCACTACATCAGCTGAGGTGGCCCGGGCGTTCATTATGGCTTGGGTGGCCCGTTTCGGTACACCGTCTGACCTCTCCTCGGACCGAGGTCCGCAGTTCACATCGGAGCTTTGGACTGCGGTTGCCGAGGTCTTGGGGGTGAAGGTCCACCGTACCACAGCCTATAACCCACAGAGCAATGGACTTTGCGAGCGGTTTCATCGTGACATGAAGGCCGCGCTACGGGCCAGCCTTACGAACTGCGACTGGGCTGACCGCCTCCCATGGGTCATGCTTGGCCTTCGCTCCGCCCCCAAAGAAGATCTGCAAGCCTCATCGGCCGAGTTGGTGTACGGCCAGCCTCTGCGCGTTCCGGGGGAGTTTCTTCCGGATGCCACGGCCCAGTGGTCTGTGGCCTCTCATCGGGCTGTGTCCCGGGACATTGCCGATGCTTTTGTTCCTATTCCCACGACTCACCATGGCCTCCCCCAATCCTACGTGCCCAAGGATTTACCGTCGGCCAAGTATGTTTTCATCCGCCATGATGGCCATCGTACCCTGCTGCGGCCCCCCTACGATGGACCCTTCCGCGTCCTGGTGGGAGGGTCTAAGAACTTTGTTGTGGATATGGGGGGCAGGCCTGAGCGGGTGGCGATAGACCGTCTCAAGCCTGCTCATGTGGATATTGGTAAGCCGTTTCAGCTGGCCCAGCCTCCTCGGCGAGGGCGCCCCCCTGCGGTAGCCTCGGCCCCTGCCCTGCCCCTGGCCCTTCGCCCCTCTCCTGCTAAGCGAAGCCGTTATGGCCGCCTGATCCGCCCCCCTCTCCGTTGACTTTTATATACACTGTAAACGCTGTTCTGTTTTGCAAGTATGCATGGAGACCTATGTTTTATTTGGGGTATATGTTCGGTCTGGCCTGTTTTTAGGGGTGAATTCTGGGGGGGCCTGTGTGGCGAACCACAAGTAATATGACAGGAGACATTCACCAAGTTACTGTACCTTTAAGGGAGGGAGGAGTTAGTTGTGTTGTTCCTGTTTTGTGATGTGTGTGCTGTGGTTTTACTTGACTCGCTGTTCGGTGTGTGAGTTATATTAAAGTGCAGAGTAAGCGGACCCGACACATCTTCGTTTTCGTCTCCTCGTTTATTGCACTCCACAATCTCATTGTACCCTTTTTTCTCTGTTTTAAGCAAATTATTGTGTAGTCTTTCAATGATTGTTTAAGATGCACCCATAATTCATGCGAAGTGTCAGGGCATAAGAAAAAGGAGGATAGTACAGTTGAGTCATGTTATGTTATGTACCATGTGATGCAATATGTGAGCCTTATGTATGTATTTGTATCCATTTTAACAGCTCTTAAAAGACAGGACACAGGTTTCAGCCAGGCAACTGTGTTGTCTTCAGATACCTCTAGTGACAGCTCAGTTGAATCTTCTTCAGATACTACTGTATATCTGACTCCTCCTCATCCTCATCAAAGGGCGACAGGAAGAAGAAGAGGACAAAAAGGAAGGGGAAAGGGAAAAAGCATGGTAAGAAGTCAAAGAATGTGTAAATAAAGACACATCAGAGAGGTAAGAATGCTATTTTTACCGCCTCCACTCACTGCTTATGTTAGGCTTGGCTGGTTTTGGATGTCACATTGTGTGTATGCTATAAAAAAAAAACTGTATTGGAATTTTTTTAGGAGTAACCTGGTATGCCCATCTACATCAGTTTCAACACTTGTTTAATTTTTTTATTAAATCTATTTAAAAGACAAAACAAAATGTTGAGGATGCATTACATCATAACTTCATAAGATACCAGGAACCTCATTTATACTGTATATATGGAGATACATGTATGCACAGTCTTTCCCTGACTGGGATTTATAAAGGGATTATGCGCAGGTTCTGGCATACACGTGGTTTTATAAATCTGAAAAATACCCCTTATTTATATTCTTTGGATAGCTAAAGTAGTCTAAAAAAAAAAAATCAGATCCACATAGCAAAATATTACATCATTATCAAATGAAAAAATATTTGCACAACAATTTCACAGGAAACTGTCTGAATACATATATAACTTATTCAAGGGCTTTGTCACGGATTACAGGGGAAAAAGAATCCAAGCGCAGGCAGCGGCAATGACGGGGTTAACAAAAAGACTTTTAATGACAGAAATGCAAAACAAAGACCCATGAGGGGGTAAAACACAATGACACGGGGAATATAGTAACACAGACTAAACAGGAACACTAAACTAAATAAACAACACTTGACACGGTTAACTAAACTGAACACTTACTGAGACCGACGGGACGGGACGGGACAGCACAACAGGAAGCATCAGACGGGACCAAGACCGGGGAAAGACGGTTGATGCTGGACAAATAACAAGACTACTGGATACAGCACAAGGCACATAGCACACACAATGACCGAACACAGGATAATGAAACATGAGGACTATTTAAAGGGAACACAAATGAGGGATAATAACACAGGGCAGGTGAGGGTAATGAAACACAGCCGGGAAACAATACAGGAAACGAGAGGGGCGGGGCCAATGACAAGACACTGGAGAGAACGCATATTATTGTCAAAAGGACAATAACATGTTTCTCTCCACACATAACCAAAGACTTTGTCATGGCTCTGCCTCGGGACCAGGAAATCCAAGACTAGGTGAGGCAGAACCATGACAGGCTTAAAGTCCGGGTAAAGTGAATTCTGAAAATTGTTTCTAAACACATTATAGATGTTAGAAATGTATTGCTGAAACACATTACAAAGACTCAGAAGTATGTATTCCTGAACTGTGGAGTTAAACCGTTAAAAAGTTTTTCACCAGTTCTCTGTTCAGGACTTTTTGGGCAGGGCTAAAACAGGGGATCCATGATGCAACGGAGCGTCCGAGCATGCATGGCCCCTCCCCTATCACTAGAGCGCCTAGCATCAGGTCACAATCACGAGCTCAGGGTTGTAAGCTCTCACGCGTATGCTTTCAGGCTCTCTCACGCTCTCACTGTGCCCAACTAAACAAATCTCACGCCAAATAACAAGCAAATGGTAATGCAGACGCGAATGGATGGAGGCGAATAACGCAAACTGAAGGAGAATTAATGCGCGTGATCATGTGCTTCAGTGAATGATGTTTAATTAACAAATTTCGAGACAAGCATGAGCAGATAATCCATCCGGCTGGTTTGCTATCAGCAATCTCAGCATCTACTACAAATAGACAAAGCTGTTTTAGGCCATGTCCATGTTCACACTTGACTTCTTTTTGATCGTTTTAAATTTTAATCCTATGGAGTAAACCGTGTTTTCAAAAAAAAGTCCAGAGCTCATTTTTAAACGCCAGCGTCTTTTTCTGCAGCTCTGTGTCTTTTGAGATTGAAAAAAGTTCAACTTCTCTGAAAAAAACGTCCTAAAAGCACCCTTTTCACAGCTTACCAATGACAGAGACCTGTCGTTTCCATAACAACATGTGAGGAACGTGATTGGTTGAGAAGGCTCAAGCTCAAAAAATAAAATGGTGGCCGAAACGCCCTTTGGAGCATAGTTTTGTATAAATGTAAGTCTTATTTTCACTTTCAATAACATTTTATTGCATTTCTAGCGAGAAATTAGTAGTTTCTAAAGTTCCGAAGAAACTGCCGGGCTCGGAGCCCTCTCCTCGGACAGCACGCCAAATACGCATGCCTTTTAACCTGCATTTTTATCTGCATAGGCGAACTCGTGAATTATCTATTCATGAATATCGCGCACATTGACTCGTGTGTGTTTGAATTCAAATCCTCCCATAAAACGTAGTCACATAATTCACATATAGCCTACTGGGCTGGCGGACACGTCCCCAGCGTTTGAGAGTCCTGCTTATTTTTCCAAGATTTTGAAAACTTATTATATTTACTTAGATGTTTTTTTCTCCATTCAACTTTGGCTGGGTGGTTAATAACACACTTTTCTGTTGTGTGACAAACTCAGAACACATATTTTTTACTCTGACATTAATATAACCATCAAACATTAGATTGGTCTGATAGTCTGTTTTTTTACTGAGGGGATCTGCTCTTTATAAACTGAAGTTTGTGGAATGTGTCATAATGTCGTTTGAAACAATGTACGAGTCAAAGGAGTGTATGTCAAATAATGTGTGAGAATAATAAAACCAAATACTAACTCTAATTCTATGTTCTCTGAATTACAGCTCAAACACCCCTGCAGGTGGTGGACCGATACAAAAAAATTATTTGGCACTTCAGTAGAGGAGGGACCATGTCAGCTGCTTTTAAGCATGTTGGGGTGGACCAGAACACAGTCGTGGTCAATGCTCCAATTGCAGAGATGTACATTGCTGCCCCTGGAAAGTTTAAGGAACTCCTTAAAAACCATGTGTGTTTGCCACACAATGTGCCACAGCAATTCATGAGGATCCAGCTATAGAAGATGCTATCAAAGCTTTAAAGGCTTCCGGTAAGCTGCTGCCCCTGCAACGAAAGTGTACTGACCAGTTTTCACACTGAATTTTACTAAATTAAAATAGGTTTGCACTACTGTTCTCTTCCTAGATGTAGTTTTGACTTTGTTAAATTTGCTTTTATATGATTATTATTGTTCTATAAAAAAAGTTATTTGTTTATTTTGGCACTACTGTAATCCAGTTTTGGTACTAGAAAATGTTTACAATTTAAAATATATATATTTTTATATCAGATTGCAGAGGTTTATTTTATTGGACAGTTGTTTTCTGGAGGTGTTGACAGACTTGACACTGTGAAATATTTTATTTTTTTATTAAAAAACTATTTGTTGTATTTTGGAATTCCTATTATATATTGAAATAAATATTTCTGTGTACCTCTGTGTTGGGTTTGTTTTCTGTTTCGAAGATAACCAAGCCTTTAAATCTCCTTTGTAAAAGCTTTATAAAGCATAAATAGTCCACACTTTAGATGAGCTCACACAAATAGTTAACTGACAACTACGAAATGTATTATAACTACCTGTATTATTCATGAATTGCAGGTGTACTATGTGTTAATAAAGCATTTATTAACGCACTGTGTAACTATTAAGATATGTCTAAATAATAAGATTTATAAATGTACATTTAAATAGTTTACTAATCATTTACTTACACTTTTTAAATGTACTTACGAACCACTGACAAATCTTAAATAACTGGTTTATAAATTATGCAATACTCAATTTAGAAATAATAAAGTGATCATTAATAAAGTATGAAAGTACAATTATTAAACGCATTACATATATTCTTATAAATTAGGAATAAAGCATTTATAGCTGTATGTATGAATGTCTTACTAATGTCTATTAATGTTGAGATAATGCTTTACAAATGATGAATTAACTATTTACTAATGCTTTACTAACGCTTCATAGCATGCAGTTATTATAAAGTGTTACCAAGAACTTATCTTATGTGACATTATTGTTATGATAATTAAAGTTCATTTCTTCAAGTATCATTTTTATTGGCCAAAAATACTGCTTTTAACATATTGTATGTAAATAAATAATGAATACTTTTGCAAAATATTTGAAAAAATATGTACAATCAAGTGTAATTAGTCACATCAGTAGCCTAAACGCTGTTTTATTTTTATTTATTCATGGCTGCAATTAATGTGTTTTTACAATGACGCTGAAATCATTTATTTTGGTTCATGCTACATGCTGATATTAAGTGTCAGTATACAATTTTGTTAAGACAACTGCCATAACAAAAAAAACTTTCACTTTCAATAAGAACATGTCATTTTTTATCTGAACTACTTACATCCTTTTTTAGATCAACAGAATGTACTATGCCCTTTTCCTTTTTCCTGACTGAAGACCTTAACTGTTCTGTCTGTCTGGATGTGTTCACTCATCCAGTTACAACTCCATGTGGACACAACTTCTGCAAGAACTGCCTGAAAACCAGCTGGGAGAAAACAGAACATTACAAGTGCCCGCTTTGGAAAGAAATATTCCATAGAAAACCTAATCTCAAAATCAACACGTCATTTAGGGATATTGCAGAGCAGTTTAAAAAGATTACATGTGATTCTATAACAGAAAAAGTCAGATGTGATGTTTGTAAACACAGAAAAACCATAAGATCGTGTCTAGATTGTTGTGGAACTTTCTGTGACATTCATCTGGAGCCACATTTCTCCATACCAGTGCTCAAGAAACACAAACTGATAAACCCAGTTGAGAATCTTCAGGATTATATTTGCCAGAAACACGAAAGACCTCTAGAGATGTTCTGTAAAGATGATCAAACCTATCTGTGTCTGCTCTGTGCAAGAGACCATATGCCACACAAAACTGTTATAGAGCAAAAAACTGGAGAGAGAAAGGTGATGCTTGCTAACATAACATAACGTTGGTAAATTTCTTTTTTTTCTGGCACCCCAGCAGCCGGAATATTACCGCTTTTTATAGTGTGTTTTCAATATAACATTATGATTGGTGAAAACATTTAAGACCTAGATCTATTTGACACACTTTAAACTCTGACTGCAGAATCAGCTCAGGAGCACACAAGACAAGTTACAAAAGATGATTCAGAGTAGAACAAAGAAGATTCAAGAGATCAGACACTCACTAGAAACCAGAAAAGTGAGTCTAGAATCCTACCATATTGTAATGAGGCTGAAGCCGAATCAGAATCCATGTGCAGTCGTTTATTAAAATCCACAGCAAACAAATCCAAATCGATAGGCAGGTAGCGTAAACGTGAAACAGGCAGAGGGAAAATACCATAAAGCAGTCCAATCCAAACAACGTAACAAAGGGATGTGGCAGGAGACGTAAACCGAACAGGACAGGCAATGGTCATAACAGAGGAAACAAGGCAGATACAATAAACGCTTGGTAAGGCAGGATAAACTGGCAATACTTCGCAATGGGTAAATGGAAAGGCATGCTTAAATAGTCCAAGAACAGGAAGTAACCAGTGAGGCAGCGAGTGCGGTAGCCAGTCAATACTCGGGAGAGGGCTCCCTCTGCTGGCGTGGAGTTACACATATGAAGTTTCTAGATGTGGTGACTTGTAGAACATGACTAACATGAATATGCATTTTCGTTTAACTTTTTTTTTTTAGAGGAACACAAAGAAAGAGATAGCAGATTGTGTTGAGCTGTTCACCTCTGTGATTCACTCAATTGAGAGATGTCAGTCTGAACTGCTTGATCTAATGGATCAGAAGCAGAAAGCAGCAGAGGATCACGCAGAAGATCTCATGAAAGAGCTGGAGCAGGAGATCACTGAACTGAAGAGGAGAGACACTGAGCTGGAGCAGCTCTCACACACTGAGAATCATCTCTACTTGCAACAGGTCAGTCTCTCGTTCTCTGCTCACAGATCACAGAACAACACTCTCCATGTTGAGAGATTTCTCTTTTTCTCCTGTTTTAGATATACCCATCCCTGTGCAGTCCTTTAAACAGCAGGAACTGGACTCAGATCAGTTTTAACACACATCAAAGCATGAAGACTCTGTGGAAAGCTCTGGCTCAACTGCAGGAGACTCTAAATGAGAAACTGAGTGAAACTGGTATTTCACACATCCATTTTTCACTGTAAGGGTAATCCTCAAACAAGAGAATTTATCTATAGAAATAATGTTTTTTATTTCTGCAGTTCTAAAGGGGATGCAGCAATATGCAGGTACAGTTTGATCAGCACTGCTCTTGTATAATTGCATGCAATATACTAATTATGAATAAGAAAATTCATGTTCGTAACCTCTGATCTCTCTCTCAGTGGACATAACTCTGGATCCTGAAACAGCCCATCCTGAACTCATCTTGTCTCCTGATGGAAAACAAGTGAGACATGAAAACATAAAGCTGAATCTCCCTGACAACCCACAGAGGTTTGATGACTGTCTAAGCATCCTGGGAAAAGAGAGATTTTCCACCGGCAGATTTTATTATGAGGTGCATGTGACAGGAAAGACCAAGTGGAATTTAGGAGTCGTGAGAGAGTCCATTAACAGGAAAGGGGACGTCATTATGAGTCCTGAGAATGGATACTGGGTTCTGTGCCTGAGAGATGGAGGGGATTATTGGGTGGTTGCTCATCCCTCCGTTTTCCTTTCTCTGAGAGTGAAGCCCCAGAAGGTGGGTGTGTTTGTGGATTATGAGGAGGGTCTGGTGTCCTTTTATGATGTGGAGTCCAGGTCTCATATCTACCTTTACACTGGTCAGTCTTTCTTAGATAAGATTCTTCCATATTTTTGTCCATGTAATAATGATGAAGGCACAAATTTTCCCCCACTGATTATTTATCCTATTAGACACACGAAATAAATATAGAATAGACTAGAATGTGATGAGGCAGCTAAATACAAACATTACATTTTATTATGTTATCAGTAATGTTTGTTCATGTTTGTGCTAGATGACTTGTGCAGCATTTCACTGCCATGTTTTGAGTCAATTTAATGTTTATTTCAATTACTACTTTTAAGGTGCACATATTTTAAATGTTGGTTTGTTGTTCTTGGTTTATGGAGATCTAATTCTGGTATTCTGCTGGTGTGTGGTAGCTCAGTGTGGTGTGCTGCTGGTGCTGCAGTGTGGTGTAGCTTCCTGTAGCTCAGTGGTAAGAGCATTGCGTTAACACGCAAAGTTGTGGGTTTGATCCCAGGGATTGCACATGCCTATGTATAAATGTATAGGATAAAGCAATGCAAGTCGCTTTGGATAAAAGCGTCTTCCAAATGCATAAATGTGAATGTAAATGTGTGGTATTGTTGTTGTGTAATTCTACTCATGTTGTGCCCTGTAATAATATGTACATTCTTTTTCTCGGTTATGTTCTATTTTCATTCTATGCATATACAGGTAAAAAAGTGCAAAATGTTGTTTCACCAGGACTGAAATGTGATTACACTCAAATCGACAAATATACACAGAAACACAGTGCACATTATAAATAATAACTGAATTAGATATGACAATGTGCTCCAAAGCAGCAGCAACGATACAACAAAACATGTCAAACTAGGCTTGTGTATATGTACACATATGTAAATGTGTATATTTTTACCATATTGGGGTTAATCAGCAATTTTTGCTGATGCATTATGTTGTTACCAATTGCAGCCTGTAGGGAGCCTAAACAGCAGCATGTACTCTGACTAAAACTACTGGCATGAGGATCTTTGCTGTAACCACTGCCACACAGGACAGAGAGGTGAGGTCAAAGGTCAATCTGGAGTTTGAAGTGGCCTCTTTCTTGTCATAATCTCTAAATATATATAGACACAATATATAATGCTCATTGATATGGAGTCAATTTACATAAAAAAGCTTTTTACACATTTTTACATGGAAACTGTCCTTATTTGTATAACTGCTGACAGCTTGTGATGAAAGTAAATATACTGTATAATATCTTTCAGAACTTTTCAAATTAAAAGCTCTCAATTCATTTCAAAATAAAACATTGCTCCAAAATTTTTCGTACTTTTATTTTGAAGGCAAATTCACTAAAGACGTGATTGTGACAGATCTATTTCAGAACCAACTGCGGGCAAAATAATGCTGCTGGCGCCAGATATTATTGCTGGTGGCCCAGTTCTGGCCCGCGGGCCTTCTGTTGCCGACCCCTGCTGTATAGTTTAGAGCAAAAAAATACATGTGTAAAATGAACACCAAACTTTCTCTGAAAATACCTGAAAACTGTAGATTTGACACATTTAAACATTAATGTTTGCGAGAGAACGTGCAGCACCTTTAAGTTAGGAAATAAAACATCAGCTGTCAGATGCAAAGATCTCACCGCTGCATTTATCCAATTCACTGCT
The DNA here is from genome assembly GCF_024868665.1 of Triplophysa rosa. NCBI lineage: Eukaryota > Metazoa > Chordata > Actinopteri > Cypriniformes > Nemacheilidae > Triplophysa > Triplophysa rosa. The sequence goes on along the minus strand of NC_079890.1, from coordinate 12,341,657 downwards.
TCTCCCATTCTCCTCTATCCAACATTCACTCTAATAAAGAACAATTACATACCAAGTAATCATGAGACAAACAAAATACAGAAAGCAGTGGTTTTGTTTGGAGTTCGTCTTTATATTTCAAAGACTCACAGCATTCGCCAGGGGTTTAAAAATATAGCAGCCATCCAAGTATTGATCAGTGAGACACTCCCCCTTGTGGAGGTGAAGATAATGACATCCCAATTCGCAACAGAAAAGAAGTTGAACCCGCCACAGTATGTTTGAATAAAAATAAAATAAAACAATGTATGACATGTTAGTACAATTTATTTTTAAATAAATGTCTTCGTTGTTTAAAGTGACATTCAGAGAAATCATTTCATTACCTGCCTGTGCAAAAAAAGGTTGAGGAATTGTGACAGGTGGAGACGGACCTAAACCGGTGACCTTCACCTAAAAAATACACCACTGCTGAGTAACATTAAAGGGATAGTTAAAATTCCTTTGTTCTGATGAACACAGAGAAAGATATTTGTCAGAATGCTTATAACCAAACAGATCTCGTCCTCCATTGACTACCATTGTAAGAAAAATTACTTAATAATTTTTTTTGTTCTGTTGAACACAAAAGAAGTCATTTTGAAGAATGTAGGACAGCAAACAGTTCTGGGGCACTTTTGACCACCATTATATTTTTTCCTATATGGTAGTCAATGGGGGGCGAGATCTGTTTGGTTATAAGCATTCTTGCAAATATCTTTCTTTGTGTTCATCAGAACAAAGAAATTTATACAAATTTGGAACAACTCGAAGGTGAGTAAATTATGACAGAATTTTCGTTTTTGGGTGAACTATCCCTTCAAATGGAGAGGCTTGACTCCAACCTCAACAAATCATTGGAAATCTTACCCTCTCCCCACACCAGACTCTGAGCTCGGCTGAGGTTGACTGAATACCAGCCTGTATCCTGAAGAGCAACGAGTGTGACCGGATCAATCCGAACCAGAGATGGCTCTGCCAATGAAGCTGTCATTATGGAGCCCTGCAGCACACGGGCCTCCCAGTGTGATGAGACACCATCAGAACCAGCATCCTGAAATCAAGAAAGAGTTCAAAAGAGACAGGGGGGTCTGGATTTTAATATCTTATACACGATTTGTGAATTTCCGTGCTAGTGTTTGGAGAGATGCTTGTCTTCTTGAGGTACCTTGTTCTCTAATAGAGCTCCAAGGTCAGTCTGTGTAGCATTGAGGTGTTTCTGCATTGTGCTGATCACAGTGGGTGAATAAAGTCTAACCTGCCCCGTCTCATCTGTGCTGGTCACATGGCCATGAAACCAACAGTCAACACCAGCTTAATAACAAATCACACCGTAATGTACAATGCAAGATCAGTAATTAACCAAGACTCATCCAAGCCAAAATGCAAACAAAAACAAGATGGAGATCATTAATGAAAATTAAAAATGATTAAAGATGATCAATTTAAAAACTCACTCTTATTGCAAAAGTTAATTTCTGACACTGGTATCATAATAGGGCTACAATAATATACAATAATACTCATTCTGTAACAATACATCACAACAACATATTGATACGATTTCTCACACAATTATGTTTACACTATAAGACAAAAGAAAAGTAGTGTTACTGACTCTGAGAGGAGAAGGAACAATCCCTCCACCTACTGTAGAGCTCTTTACTGAAACCGAACACATGGAATAGCTCATGCAGGACAGTCTGTACAGCAACAACAATGATGAAAAAGAGTTAAAGGGATAGTTCATCTACAATTACAATTTTATTGTGTTAATTTTAAAATGTTGTTTCAACCCAACATTGGGTCAAAAATGAACAAACCCAACCGTTGGGTTATTAATTAACATATGCTGGGTTGTTTTAACCCAAAATGCTGGTTTGTCCATTTTTTGACCCAACGCTAAATAACCCAACAGTTTATGACTCTTTCATGGCTGTAATTTTTAGACTCTTTCTTCTGTACAAAGAACAAATTTTCAAATTTGGAATTCAGGTAAAAGAAGTAAAGAATTATTTACAGAAGATATGACCTGTCACATAAAGAGGTTTGAAATGTAGAGCAGAGTATTTTAAAAGAAGATCATTTAAAGGACTCGGGCAATAAGAGAAAAACATTCTTCATAAAGTTAAGAGTGCTGCTGTTTCTCCAGATGAATTTGTAGTATTTGTTCATGTCTCTGTTCAGCAGCAGTCTGTCTGGAACTCCTCTCACTACCAACAAATAATAGAACTTGCAAACAAAGATTGCTTTGCATTGAGTATGTATTTAAGAAATCACACACCTGACAGTAAACTGGATACTTTGCTCACAGCTTCATGAACTGTTGCCATTAATCTCTCTTTTTGGAAGTTTTCTTTTGGAATCCACGTCTTGATCCTGATTGGTTGTAGATCAAGTGATTCCTCATCTCTATCTCTTTTAGATCGCTGAGGCTTTTGATAGCTGAGTGCAGTTTCACCCGAAGACCGATGAGCCAAGTTGTGTTGATTCAGTGAGGATACAACTTTGATTGATGTTTGAACATTGTCAAAGATACACTTCCCCCAAGAGGGAAACCATGGCAACAGTAATATGCCAATACAAACACAATGCAGGAAAGACATCATCTAGTAGTAGACCATCAAAATAACAGAAAGAATTATTTATTATTTGCCAGAAATGTTTACAAATATTTTACAAAAATGACATTATATTAGTAGTGTAATTAATATGTAATAACATCTTCATAACAAAATCATTATTCGTAAAGAATAAAAGGTTCCATTTAATCCAGTAAATGCATTAGCTAACATAGACTAGCAATGAGCTTTAGTTTTCCTGCATTCATTGCTATTTTCTTACTGTTCATGTCAGTCCATTGTGCATTAACCATGTTAAGAAATAACTTTTGAACAAATGCATTAGTAAATTAAATCTGAAAGTGACAACCTTAAACATGTACTGATTTTTACTTTTACAGATTTCTTACCAGCACAGAATCGCCTTTCTATCCTGTATCATGAGATGGCGAGTCATGTAACACGATCAAATATGCTTCAGCTCTCTCTTCAGTTTTCATTGTGGTATTTCTCCTGTGAATGATCATGTACTCCCTCCTCAGTAAAGAAACTCATCATTGACAATGCAAGCTTTGATGTGCTAATAGCACATTCACTCCATATGGTTTCAGGAGTATTAATGACACCTGGCTTCCATTTTAACCTTAGGAGGAAATGTCACCTACTTACCATGGCATATAAACCTGTGTTAAATCTTATTTAGTTTTTAATCTATGTAAAGAGTGAACACATCTTTTCACTTTAAGATCCATCTAGTTTAGGAAACTGCAAATTTTACAAGGAATAATTAAACTGACATCACAAACTGACATCACAATCACACAAGAAAAGCTTAAAAGTGCAAATCATTTTAATCTTTGTGGATTTCCAGCTGGTTCAGCAAATATATACAGTAAAATTCATCTTACTATCACCAGTTCATCTAAGATAACAACTACTCACCACTTTCTATTACAATCACCATTCAAGCAGATGCGAGTTTAAAACATACATGTAAAACTACAATCAACAGGGTAACAGGAGGAGTGAAAGGAGAGATCATAACAGGTGACTTGAGATATGGCACTACGACTGGTCTTCCATTTACAAAGGAACCTGAAATATTAAATCTATATTTTTCATTTTTAAAAGACTCATTCAAGTTATCGTGATGTCATTCAGTTGGGTGGTACACACACATGAAGTATGAGTGAAACCTAGTTTAGTCTCTCTCACACACACACACACACACACACACACACACACACGCGGTTCTTTAGTATTAAATTATTGCCACAGTTGCCATGCACTACCATTTACATAGCGAGGGTGAATTTTACATCCGTGTAAACATTTGTGCAAGTGTATTGGTGTGTTTGGCCCTACGTGCAAGCACATACGCAGTCACATACTGTCTAATGATATAAAGGAAGCTCAATAAAAGGCACTTCTCGGAAACACGCACAAGAAAATATGTGGCCTGTAGCAGTATGAGGTAAAATCAAATGTATGCACATTACACAGCCATCTCAAATGAAGTCTGCAGAAATAAAAAGCAAAGCTAACATGTTTTGAGATTTGTAATCGGCAAAGATTTAAACAGAGGAACATCTTCTAATCCAGCTGGGGGAAGATTTTTTGTGCAAATTTTTCTTCTAATATACATAACACTCATAAGTGCACAGCACACACACAAACTTGTTTGATTTGTTTCACTACATTAGTGAGTACATCTTATACCTGGCTAAAGATATTTTTATCCCCTGACCCTCACGTAAGCCTTTTGTAATCTTTAAGACCACCTAAAATCTCCTCACATGTTGGTTTTACTAAAGTTCTGAGGACATTTTCACAATTGTGGCTCTTACTGTACACACAAAAAACACGTCACTTGTCAAATATTCAGACCAAGTAATTAAATACTTGTTCTTTCATGTGAGGAGAAAGATGAAATAATACAAGATAAGGCACCAAGCCAGCACAAGAAGCAAACACGATGACGCTCGCGTGCTGAGTGAGGGAAAATCGGAGTGGAGGGAAAAAAATGAAACTAAAAAAACAGAAATCAGAAGAATTAACGCATATATCTCATGAAAGCATGGGCACATCATCTTCAGAGGTTGTGTCATCAGAGAGAGGGATCAGCAGCACTTCATCTTCTGAGGAAGAGGAGGAAAAAGAGGGGGATACAGATAGAGGATGAGATGTAGGGGACGAGGACGGTCTAAAACGAGAGATGCTCCGCCCCAGCGTGTGGAAGAGTGATGCCAGAGAGGGGCTGCTCGGGGGGGCGGTGATAGGCGGTGTCAGTTGTGTTTCATGAGTAGCAACTGGCTGGACAGGAGGAGGCGGGGAAAGAGGAGGAGCCTCGGCTTGCTCCTGTGCCGTTTCTGTCTGTTGGGATAAAAACAGTTTTAGAGGCAAAGGCCGAGTTGTCGTTTCTGTTGCCACTGAGGAGACTCCAGGACTTGACTGATTGGCCTCCGAGCCAGATGAAGCAGCCTCCGTCTGTTGAGAGGCAGAAGCCGTGGTCTGTGTTGACCTGGGGGCGGGACGGGGAATTAAGCCCCACCTTCGCAGGCGACGGACTGCTCTGCGAACAAACCGTGGCCTGCGTCTTCGCCGTGGTGAGGCGGCATTGTCTTGCCTGAGAAGCTGTAGTATTCCTCTCAGAGACAGTGAGACAGTCTAACAAAAAAAATTTGTTATAACAAAATGCAGAAGCCACAAGCAGGTAATAATGAAAGAGGGTGGGAATCTCACCTCATTGGGGTTTTCAGTAGGGAAGTCTTCCACTGGTGGAATGATGCCCTGAGCAATCAGTTGACCATAAGAGGGCGGGGCCTGCTGCTGAATGAGTTCTGCTTCCTGCCGAGTGATTGGTGCAAATAAGCTGAGGGAACAAAAGAATAGACAGAAATGCGATCAGTAAGCTAAAATGTAATCTTGTAGCTTTATTAAGAAATTTAAATATTATTGTACAGTTACATCTAATGGTATGAAGAAGGGCTGACGATTTTACCTGTACTCTCGAGTGCGCAGCGAATACAGTTTGCATGTACAACCCATCGCAATGACCAGCAGTAGTCCGCAAACTAAGCTTCCGACTGTAGCTGCAGTTATCACCTTCCGGGGCAGAGTCACGGTGCAGTTTAGCTCATCCGTACCGTCCTTACAGTCCACCTGTCCGTCACAGCGCCAGCTCTCAAACACACACCTGTTTAAACAATTCAGCAACAACCAATCATACAGCTGACAAAAATCAAATCAATGTCTACGACTGACCATTCCTTTTATAATGGACAAAATCAAAACACACAAGTGCATACAAACCTGTCACTGTCACAGTGAAATGTCCCATGTTGACAGATGGTACACTCCTTCTCATCACTTCCATCTGCACAGTTGAGCTGGTAATTGCAGCGTTCATGGATGGAGAAGCAGACCGGCCGGCTCAGCTGGTGGCCTGCTTTCTGCATGCCGCCCACCCCACAAAGGAAGTGCCCAGCCGGGCAGCCGCCACAGCCCTCCTCATCCAGGCCCGTTTCAGGACAGTCCCAATGCCCATCACACCGCTGCTTCTGGGTGTAACAGCCTCCCATCGATCCCCCACAAAGCCCCTCCCACGGGAAGCAGTAATCCGTGATCCTATAGGTTGCATTAAAACCCCGCCCTTCCGACGTAGGCAGCGTATGGTAGATCAGGGAAAGAAAGCCAGTGTGGGATTCCACCTCTACTGCTTTGTTATTGGACACATAGTTGATCTAAAACAGTAAGGGAATTAAAATTAGCCATACTTAGTTTCAAATTTTACATTCTTGCACATGCACACGTATTTACAAACAGTAGAACTGACCGTTTTAATGACTTTTCCAGCACCATGGGGATGGTCTGTAATTATAATCTTGTCTCCAGGACTAAGTTCCAACTGCTGAAGCTCTAGTTTGAGCGGTCGTGAATCCTGGGGGTCAACCGTCCACACACACTCCAAGGGACGTCCCGTTAGTACAGGGGGAGTAAATGACCCATAAAATGCATCCAAGTACCCCCCACATGGCCCTCCTTGGGACAACAAGGGAAAGTCTGGTTCTTTAGGTGATGGCAGATCAGTGTTGGATAAAAAGATTGGCATAGTAGTGGTGGTGGTATCGAGGGAAGAGAGAGGATAGTCTATGTGAGGTTCAGGGCTGATCTCATCGCATCCGTCCTCGTCAGAGCCAAGTTCATCCCCCTCCCCAAGGCATTCAACCCGCCCATTACAACGCCATGATGCCGGGAGACAACGCTCACTGTAACATTCAAACTCGCCTGGAAAACAGGGACCTGAGTCTGGAGAAGTGGAGGATAGAGAACAGGGATGGAAAAAACACAATTGAACTCTTCAGCTAAAATCCCGAAACATTTCAGATATGTTTATAAACATGTCATGCAACATAAAAAGCAAGAACTGTGATTGTTCTTTTGTACCTTTAATATAATAAAGGTAGAACCCAGACATTGGATAAAAATGAGGGGAGAAGTGGTGCGTCACTGTTATGTTTCCTCCTGTCACTTCAAATGGTGCAGGCGGCTGGGAACCACAGAGTTTTACGGGCCTGCCGGTGAGAGGAGCTACGGACACCCACTCCCGCCCACACTTGATGCTAAACTGGGAAAAACTTTTTTAAAAAAAAAGAGGGAGGCAAAAGGAAATGGTAGGTGATTGAAAAAGAGACAACGTAAAGATCAAAGCAATCTCACCCTGTTAACAAAAAAGCATCTGCTACACATTTTCTCACCACTAGATCTTAGACCTTATATTTTACAAGTTCAATTTGTAAGTATCGGCACAATTTCAGGAAATATCTAAAAGTAACTTAAAAGTTAAGCTAAGTTATTCTGCTGTTTCAAAGATCATAAAAATCAACGAATAAAAGATGCGACGGCTGTTACCTTATGATGACACGCTCCCCAACTGGTGAGGTTATCAGCCAACTGCAGTTGAGTGGGTGGGATGACCGGGCATGATGGGCAGAGTTGTGAATCTCTCCTTGTCTGGTTTGTAGTATTTTGGGCATATGATCACAATGAGCTGAAACAGACAGTAATCATTATTTTAAAAAATGATTTGCTATATTCTATATTTTACTTTAAAGATTATTTTTTATATTTTTTTAGGTTTTATAAAACCTAAAAGTGTATGATATGATATAAAGTTGACACACACCAACATAATATACCAATATGACCAGCAAGAACACATCTTGGGACCTTGGGGCTGATTTACCAATAAATGATGTTGGATGACATTACTTAACTAACTGATCATTTAGATTTTCTATGTCTTTGCTAATGTTTGTTTTGTAATGGACAGTGGACTAAGAATGTTAAGTAGAGAAATTATAAGTACAGTAAATTGTGTTGAGTTCTCTCTCGCCAGTACTGGAGGTCAGCTCCAGAGTGCTGGGAACTTTGTGGGAGAAAACATTTTGAAGAGTCAGCATATAAAAGATAAATGGCATATACAAGCAATGGCAAAAATTAAGGCTTGATCAACACTAAAACATAGTGACATAATGAGTGTCTCCTGCCCTTTTAAAATAGCCAATAACTGGGTGGAAGCTAGATTCCCTATATTCTAGAGAGCTTTTGATTGGTCAGAAAATTAGCTACGAAGCTGAAGTACAGAATGATGTCATAAAAATTGTTGATTCATTTTGGTGGATGTGAGAGACTGTAAGTGTTAAATGCTTGTTTCATCTAAATGTGAATTTGATGAATGTTTGGACCACACTATTTTATTGATATGCTTAAGGCCAACATATTCAAACCAAAAGACAAAAACTGACATGTTGATTTCATTGGGACTTTAAGTAACCTTTGATAAGTCATTATTTGAAAGGAAAAACAATGATATCTCACCTGATAAAATCAAAAGACCAAGGACGCAAAGGCTTTCGGAAACCATTCTAACAAACTAATGACTGTCACTGTCTCATAAAACACAAACTAAAACAAAATGTATTAAAACAATATGGTCGATAAATCCATCAGCTTGTCATTATTACGTCTTCGTCACCGATGTGGCTTGTTGGAAGTGTTTAGCTGTAAAGATAAAAAAAATAAAGAGGGTAAATACCATTAAGGACAAAATAATGAATCACAGAGAACAGTGCAGTGTAGTGTAGCTTGTCTCTGATGCCAAAAAAAGATTATATCAGAAACATGAAGACCACAGTAAACATACGAACTATTAAAACAGCCAATTACGCAAAAAGGTTCAGTCTGGATTTAGTCTAAACAGTTTCCTGTCTCGCTCTCTTCCCCAACAGTGACGCACCTCCTCGAGGTGCAAATCGCTATAATCTTCATATAACGTTACGTTACTCAAACTATTCGGTAACAGTTCATATTTTTATGTAAAACACATATTCTAAGAGAACAGTCTTGCGCGTGGACCGTCAAAGTTAGTAGCAGGCCTGATCGCAGCTACTAAACTGAAGCATTGTTCAGAAAGTTTCATTTCCGACTTGACTAACGTTAACTAGCCTCTTACTTGCCTGACTTTCGCTATTTAACCCTACCTGGGTTTCTTATCATTCACAATGGGTCCCAATGTCGTGATATAAAGTAATCAAAATCAGATTGTTTCGTTTTAACCCATAGTATTTAATGACTTTCTCTTTAGCATACCTTTTCTTCGTCTTTCTTGTTGACATTCGCTCCTAACCACTTCCGCAAGGTCTGTTTCGTAGGTGGGACAAAAGGCACCTCCCATTACGTTACAGTGACGCAATGCCTACTGCTTGTAATGTGTGCGTACAAGCACTAGAGGTCGTCAGGTATCACTTTATCCACAAATTTGGCATGGAACTTCCATCTCATTTAAGTCCTCATACAAAGTTTACGCCATTATTTATTTGTACTATTTTTAAAACGCAAACTTATCAAAACTAAAAAATACCACAAATATGATTATGGGGATTTTAAAGTCTCTCGTCCACCTGGGATGCTTTGAAACAATACTTAAGAAGTCATATGCAGATGTTGTATGCAATTCCTTGTCTGAACCAACTCATCAAAAAGTGTTTTAACAGAGCTGACTGCATTAAAACGACTAAGAAAGTCTACCTGGTTTATTATGTTATAAGTTATAAAGTTGAATTTATTGGTCTGACGTAAAACAAATGCAAAAGTGCTCCGGCACCCTATTTCACCATACCTGAATGGGGGAAAATGCACATCTGCAGGGTCGATCCTCTTTTAACTCCTCCCAGTTAGATGGTCGGTTAGTGCAGTCAGATTACCATAGGGGATGTAAAATACAACCACGTCTCTATCTGAAACTGAAAACTGCCTGTGGAAAGATCTGAAGAGAACAAAAGAAAAAAGCAATGCAAGATGGGAAACAACTGAATGCGCAGATATAAGTTCACTTCCGCAGTGTTTTTCGAGACCGCAAGATTGCATTTTTCCTGTGTTAGTTGAATCTTTTACGGTACAGTTTTTTTTTAAGATTTTGAAATCATAGTTGTGCTTGCTTAATAGTTGTGGGTATCTTTTAATTATTTCAATTCAAAGTTCTGAGAATTTTCTGTACCATTGGAATGATTTGACTCAGGATAATCTATCGGGGAAAACCTTGAGGAGAAAAGTTAAGGACGGAGTTCTTGAGCACATTTCCAGCGTTTTTGGACTCTGTAATTTCGCGCAGGAATGTTACCGAGACTACAGACGTTACCGCGGCTACTGACGCTCGCCCTCACAAGCGTATTTCTGGTACAAAGTGGGACAAGTGACAAGAACGTCAGACCAGAGGTAAAGACCGACCGACTGTTTTTTTTTTTCAATTGTGTGCATCGCGTGTCTGTCTGTGCGTCACAAATATACTGATGTTTCTACGTGTCAAGATTTCCTTTAAAAACTGCCTCATCGGTTAATAATACACTCAGAAATTGAACAGATGAGTGTCAGATGAAGATTCAGACTATATATATATATATATATATGTCAGTGTAAACAGAACAGGATTGAGGCAGTGCATCCAAGTTTTGAAGCCACATTTAGCCAGAGATTGTTAGTTATTAAGGTCATAATTCAGTGTGTGTGTTCAGCATCTACAGCAATACAACATCACCAGATTGACATTTAGCCATTGTGTCCAGTGCTTTGACTTAACGGTGGGTAATACATTTACAGTACACCAGCTTTGTTTATACTGTAGTCTACCCTGAGGTCAGATATAGGCCTACACATGAATGATGGGGTAAGAAGAACTCTTTGGTGTCTTTGTCACAAACTCAAGCCAGGGAATCTTAAAAGCATACAGAAAGAAAACAGAATCAGAGGGAGGTTCTAATAATCTTTTTTATCTCCTCATTCCTATGTCTCACACTCCTTCACATTTCTGAGATGGTTGACAGATGTAACCAAGGCTAGTGTGGAAAAAATGTAGCTATGCAGATTCCAACAAAACTTTCTAAGGTTTTTTAAACGTATGACATTCTTCAGGATTCATGTCTCGTGAGAGTTGCGTGATCAAAAGGGAAAGGTCACAATAAAGATGCAAAACAGACAAATCAGTTTTATTTTAACTTATATAATAAGTTGCACCTTTTGTTTTTCCAATGTTTTTTGTATTAATCCTTAAGACATTAGGGAATTTTTACTTTAGCTTTTTTACAAACAAAATATATTATTTTTAGTATTTATTCGACTTATTTTGAGTCTGCAACAACGGCAGTATATTTTTCAGCTTTTGCTGTTGTTACAGGTGCTGTTGTTTTAAATAATGTCCCTAAAAATGCAAGAAAAAGAGAAAAAACAGTTCAGCCATATTCCTTATGGAAAACAGCTGGGTATTGCACCACGACCCCCCCAAACCAACCCCCCCCCTTCAGCCGAGAGATGATGTATTTGTTTAAGTAGCATTACAGATGTCAAAGCATCTTCTGAGACTCTGCTGAATTTTTTTTAAACTTTCTTTTCATTATACAATTTGCATGAAATATCAATGTAATGTTTCATGTTGAGGAAATCATACTTTTAAAGAATTTCAAACATTTTGAAAATCTTTATGCAATGTTTGCTTGTCTTGATTGTTCAAAAAGTGTATTGTCGTTCTGAAGTGTACATGAATGACATGTAATCATCTGGAACTGCTGCAATAGACCATCACTTTCTGCTGATTTATAGTCTGTTATCCTGGTATTAGTTCTGGTGTTCAGTAAAATGGGTCAGTGATCTGATTCTACACATGCAGATGCTCAGTGAGACTCGGGCGCTAATGTCTAAAACGTTCAGTTTTTTCCATTGGCACAGACCAAGGGGAACGACTGACTCAGTCCTTCTGTCGTGCACAAACTCACCTCTGCCCTCCTTTTTCTTCTTTTTCTCATTTTCTTTGTTGTAATATTTTGTAACATTTAAATCTCTAGGATTCTCACTCAGGGTTTGTTTTAATTTTTTTTTGACATTCTCTCTCTCTCTCTCTCTCTCTCTCTCTCTCTCTCTCTCTCGCTCTCTCTCTACAATCTTTCTCTTTTAATACCATAGGGGGAGCTGTAAAAATCATAAATGCTCTTTTTTCTTAGTCTGGAAAGCTTGCTGAAAGCAATCGTTTCTGCAGATGAACTATCAGTGAGTTGTACTGCTGTTGTGTTTTAATAGAATAGTTCCCCTTCAAAATGAAAATTCTGTCATCATTTACTCATCCTGTTGTCTTCTGAGGTCACTTGCGAAACACCGCAAGACCAATGACATTATGTTTCTTAGAAACAGCCATCCCAGAAAGTGGCCTGTTGCAAAATACCTTAAGTATTCAGTCCCAGAATCTTGAAAGGTTGAATTTAGTGTTTCTGTATGTGTTGTAGTGTGTGCTAACCTTGCTGTCATCTGTGGCAGTGAAGTCATAGCACGTAATGATTCTCAGAACCCTTGCTGCTCACAGGTCAGTCACTATCACAGAGTTAATAGCTAGTGTTGAAGATCCCAGTAAAGAAACTGTTCTCAGCCCTGTGTTTAACGGCAGCTTTGGCCTTGATTATTACTCAACGCTTTCCCAGACAGACTGAGAGTCAGTAAACTTATTAAAGGCTACCTGTCTGTGCATGGTAAACGCTGACGCAAGGCCACACAGTCGCTCGCTCTTCCTCAGTTAGGGGAACTGCCGAGGGGTTCTAAATAGGACCTTTGACGTCCACCGCTGGGAGTTCCAGGGCTGTAGAGCATTCTGGGATTTCTGGCAGTAGTCAGAGACCCGAAGCTTGTAGGAAGAAAGAAAAGTGCCTTCAGAGGGAGTATGAGAGAGAGAGAGGGAAGGAGGTTAGAAAGTGTTTGTACAAAATTGGGGTGCGTCACCACAGTGGAGCCACCACACACAGAGAGCACTTATGAAGAAGGAGGAACTGTGGGAAGGATAGAGAAATACGGAGCAGGGGTGACCAGGTTAACACTACACTATACATGATCCATATTTATACTTTTTCAACCGATATGGCCAATGTAGACCACTCCCTCTGGAAAATCTACAATGTGAATGGCCCAGTGTGAAGCTCCAAATGATTTACTATATACAGACCTGTGAAATTGCCTCTGGGTTGGATTTCCTGATCGGTGGAGTGCCGCGATGCTAATGGAGACATTAAAGCATGTGAAAAGGCAGTGTCTATTTTATGAGGTGTGATCAGCATAGAGTTAGTACAAGTTAAGCTGTGTTGCTATATGAACACTGGTGAGGCTTTATTTTCAACCACCGTAAATCTGTAGCATCATCTGCCATCATTCTCTGGCCTTCTTTTCCTGATTTATTTCTGTAGCAGCAATGCTAAACCAATCCTGCTCAATATATCCTAAAGGTTTTAAAAGGGAAAAGAGAGAGAAAGACTGGGAGGAGAAAAGCAGTTTGAGTTCTGAGGTCACATGGATTACCGACAAACTGCTTGTAATTTTTGCTGACACTCTTTGTGGTTAAAATGGAGACACTGGCTGTCTGATCCTTCAAATCAGACATTTACTCACTCTGTTTAGACCACAGTGACTCTGAACCTGTAACCTTTGTGTTCAGCGATTAGGCCACAAACACCTGCACAGCTAAAACACTATAATAATGTGCTGTAACTTAAAGGGACAGTTCACCCAAAATGATAATTCTGTCATTATTTCACACCTGTATGACTATCTTCTGCAGAACAAAAAAAGAAGATATTTGTAAGAATACTGGTAACCGAACAATGGCGGTTCCCATTCACTTCTATTGTGGACACAAACCAATGCAAGTCAATGGATACCACAATTGTTCGGTTACCAACATTCTTCAAAATATATAATTTTGTGTTTTGCAAAAGTCATACAGGTTTGAAATGACAAGAGGGTAAGTACATGATGACAGAATTATAATTTTTAGGTGAACTATCCCTTTAACTAAAACATCACTGTAACATACACATTCACCGTCAATTCTCCAGAAATAAATATAACACTTAGAAATAGATGGGAATTTTTCCTCCCACACAGAGGAAACTTTCTGCTTAAGAAAGACAGTAGAAGGCTTTGTTTGAGTTCAACTGAAATTAAAATGCTATAATTTCTTTTTCTGAGATACTTAATAGAAAAAACACAATAACATTCTAGTTTAACTAGACGTTTGTTTGTTTGAGTGTGTGTCAAATGTCTATAATTAGTGCAGGCATTAACTACTCTCAGTTCTCTCTTTCACACAACAATTAAAGAACTTTATGAAGAGGAAACCTTCTGAAGAGATATAATTAAACTGGAATTACTGTATGTCTAGCTGTGTTTACATTTTTAGATTTTATTTATTTTATTCTTTGTTGGTTCTCATTTTACTTGTGTACTTTCGTGATCTGTGTTTATTTTTGTAAGGCAGAAGGAGTGAGAGAGCAGAGAAACTGATTGAATTCAGTCAGTCTGGCTGTCTTCCTCCCACACACCTTTCAGACCAGTGATGATGTCACACCCATTTACCTCCACTGACCAAATAAAACAAATGACTAAATACTAATCCTGCAACTAAAAGAAACCTTTTTAATTACAAATAAAAACGTTTATTTATATCACAATTTCCTTTGAAGACAAAACCAGCTTTGCCAGCAGTTTTTTTCCTTCAAAGTTTGGGTGGGTTATAAAGACAGACACAATTCTCGGACACACGCACACTCTTTCCCAGAAAAGTGTAACCATGTCTCGAGCACATACACACACACATCTTATGTTTACACTGCAGTTCTGCACTAATGTGTGTTGATTTTGGCAGTTTTGTGTTTAGTTTCATTTTTATGAACTCAGACAGCAGCATGTCATGATGATTTGATGCTGAGCTGAGACATTTGGGACAGTGCGCACACAAAAAAACTTCAGACCGACCTTAATTTCCCTGAGGTCACCTAAGCACCAATGACAGCAGCGAAATTTGTGCTGTTTCATGCTTTGACAAAAGTGGAGAGATTTTCTAAAGAACGCTGTCTGTGTGTATGTACAGTATTACATTAATTTGTGTTGACTTTGAGTTCATTGTAATGATGATGAGAAACTTGTCAGTATGTTTTGTGTGTTAATGAAGCATTTGTTCTGTCAGGTGTGGCTCCAGCAGTATGGGTATCTCCCTCCTGGTGATGTTCGGGCTCAGGCTATCCGTTCTCCAAAATCCATCACTTCCGCAATATCGGCCATGCAGAAGTTCTACGGCCTCACCGTGACCGGATCTATGGACCAGGCTACTATCACGTAAGTCTTGCTCACCTCTGAACTGGATAAAACTCTTCTATACATTATATTGTCTAAAACTGCTAAAACACTGACCTGAGGATGATGTTAATAGTCGAGTGGGGATTAATGTCTAGAATGGATGTGTTGTTGCCAGGGCAATGAAGCGGCCAAGGTGTGGTGTTCCCGATAAATTTGGCTCTGAACTGAAGAGCAACCTAAGAAAGAAACGCTACGTCATCCAGGGGCTAAAATGGGACAAAAGAGAGATCACGTTCAGGTATGGAGAAATGTAGAGTGAACGTTTATTTAACATCATTGCATATAAAATTCCAGTGAATCATTGATTCTGAGAATGTTAATAAACTTCTTCAAAACCTTAATGGGAAAAAATGAAAGAATATCAAACCCAAAATAAAAACAGGAACCCGTCAGCTTTTTCAAAATAAGAGGGACTTACCAGATCTCATACTATTTAAAACGTTTTTTAAAGGCACACTAGAGTTTAGATTTTTTTTTTTAGATTTAGATTCAATTTATTGTCATTGCACATGTACGAAGGTACAAGGCAACGAAATGTGACCTCTGCATTTAACCCATCCAGAGAGTAGTGAACACACGTACCCCCGGAGCAGTGGGCAGCTATCACTGCAGTGCCCAGGGAGCAAGTAGGGGTAAGGTGCCTTGCTCAAGGGCACCTCAGTTGTTACCCGCCGGCCATGGGAATCGAACCGGCAACCTGCTGGTCACGAGTCCGACTCTCTAACCATTAGGCCACAACTGCCCCAATAAAGCTTACCTATAACTAATTTATGTCTCTTCATTTTCTCAGTATTCAGAACTACACACCCAAAGTTGGTGAAAAGGCCACACATGAGGCCATCAGGAAGGCGTTTAAGGTCTGGGAGGCTGTGACGCCCCTGAAGTTACGCGAAATTCCATTTAGTCAAATCAAAGGCAAGGTGGACAAGTATGCAGATATCATGCTCTTTTTCGCTGAAGGCTTTCATGAAGACAGCACCCCGTTCGATGGCGAGGGGGGCTTCCTGGCCCACGCGTACTTCCCCGGGCACGGCATCGGAGGTGATACCCATTTCGACGCAGCAGAGCCATGGACAACAGGCAACGTTGACCAGGGAGGTGAGCAAAGAGTAGACAAAAATTTGTTAATTGGCTTAATAAACTATAGTTTTAATGTGTGCATGTACATTTTGTGACATGTTTTGTAATTTCATTATCGTCTCTCTTTTCCTTTTATTCAGGCAATGATGTGTTTTTGGTGGCAGTGCATGAATTAGGTCATGCTCTTGGTTTGGAACACTCCGGAGATCCCTCTGCCATCATGGCTCCGTTTTACCAGTGGATGGACACTGAGAACTTTGTTCTGCCTGATGATGACAGACGGGGAATTCAGCAAATATATGGTAGTCAGTTGAAAAATTAATATTGCGTATCATTTGTATGTACGATAATACTCACCCGTGGCTTTTTCGGCAGGCTCTGGCTCTGCTAAACCCCCTCAACCCCCGGCACCTCGGCCTCCCACTCCCAAACCAGATCGCCCTTCATTTGGCCCCGACATATGTGAGGGACACTTTGACACCATTGCTATTCTGAGGGGAGAGATGTTCGCCTTCAAGGTGTGCCATCTCTCTGTTTTGACTCTTAGTATGTTCGTGATTGTGATTTTTGTGTTTTCAATATTAACACACCTATGTTCTCTCACAGGAGAAGTGGTTCTGGAGAATTCGTGATGGTAAACCTCAACAGGGGTATCCCATGCCCATTGGACACTTCTGGAAGGGATTGCCTCCCTCTATCAATGCTGCCTATGAACGTTCTGATGGAAAATTTGTTTTCTTCAAGGGTGCGCCCATCTTTTGCATTTCCACCTCACTGTAGTCAGTATTTCTCACATTGATCAAAAATAATGACGTTTATTTTTCGCCAGGGGACAAGTACTGGGTGTTTAGCGAGGCCAAAATGGACGAAGGTTATCCAAAAACCTTCAAGGAGCTTGGCACAGGGCTTCCTAGAGACAAACTGGACGCAGCTGTTTTCTACACGCCCACTGGCAACACTTACTTCTTTAGAGGAACCAAGTACGATCTTAGTGCCACCTGTCATTAGTCAGTATCTTATCGTTTTTCTTGATTTTTTTGTTAACTTGTCATTCTATTTTATTGTCTTCCTCTGCTGCTCTCGATTCTGCCTGAATCTCAGGTATTACCGTTTCAATGACAAAAGCCGGTCAGTGGATGCGGACTATCCCAAACCCATCAGCGTATGGACAGGAGTACCAGATAACATCAAAGGGGCCATCATGAGTGAGGACGGAGGTACAGGAACGTTTGAGATGTTAATAGCTCATGCAGCAACACATCATTGAGGCCTTGAGCACCTTTTGGAATTTAATTATATATGGGATAATACATATTAAACATACAGTATAAAAAAGTTTTCAAAACGTAAAACCGCTGATATGCAACTACAATACGATACAATATGGGTGCTGCACACTGATATAAAGAATAAGTTGCTTTGTCGCAGCTAGTTGCTATTTTTTTGGGGGGGTTGCCAAATTTATATTGTATTACAGTTAAACACCATTTACTGAGATAACTTTTTGCTCTTTATCTCAATTCTTCAGCCCACACTTACTTCTACAAAGCCAATAAGTACTGGAAGTTTAACAATCAACAGCTGAAGGTGGAGCCGGGCTATCCCAAATCAGTTCTCACTGATTGGATGGGCTGTGAAGGGGAGGAGCCCAAGAAGCGAAGCGGGACCAATGAGGAAGTGATCATCATTGAGGTGGATGAGTCAGAGGGTCGAGCCATGGGAAGGGCTGCAACCATTGTGATCCCTCTCTTTCTTCTGGCCTGTGTGCTTGTCACATTAGGAGCTCTGCTTTTCTTCCACCGCTACGGCACCCCTCGACGCCTCCTCTACTGCCACCGCTCTCTGCTCGATAAAGTTTAAAGACAGACAAAGGCACAGAAAGGAAGAGAAAAAGGAGAAGGAATACAAGGGATACAAAGTAGACGACTTTGGGAGAGGTGTCGAATGGGAGATATTGTGTGTTAGGGTGGAGTGAAAACGAATGTCACTTTTAAAGGTCCACAAGGGGTAGAGATGACAAAATGAAGGAAAGGATGTGTATTGTACGTTTTTTTATTTACCTGTACGTCTTTGCCATTAATAAACCAAAAAACAACATGGAAAGGGAGATACAAACTGACATCCCCTCTCTGTTTCTATGGTTACCCTTTAAAACTGCAGTGAAATGCACTTTTTTAGTCTTCTTTCCTATATATAATCCCTCCTTTATCTTCTTTGACAATCTCCCTCTCCAGAACCTAACTCGACACCAGCCAGGCGGCTGTTTGATTGACATCTTTACAATAATTGTTCTTCATATCACTTGAATTTTCTTCATGAAATCGTAAACCTGCGTTTCACATAGATCCAATGAAAACCTCCGGTTCCTCTAAAGTCCCACTGTCACCTCGCACCCTTTATTCCCAAAGACAAGGATAGATTTTGACCTTTCACAGATCAGTGTATGCACAAAGTATGGCTCAACTGTAGAGACCTGCTGTATGTGAAAGGTCAAAGGTTAAATGTCAAAGTTCAGGGAGAGAGAAGTCGACTCAGCTCTTAAAGTAGGCCAGTTTCTGATTACACCTAAAGAGCAGACCAACTCAAAATACTATTGTTTGTTACATTGTACTATGATTAATAATATTTCATTAATGATTTGCATTGTTATTATAACTATGGTTATTGTTATTATTGTTCTCCATGTGTAGTCTGTAAATTGTCATTTCAGGTCCTGCTGGACACAGGCGGAATGTGACTTATTTCAAATTAGCTTCCAACGTCAGGTTTTAAAAATCAGGTTTAGAGATTGTCTCATTTTTAGTGAGAGAAGAAAAGAATAAAGAATTATTTATAAATAGTAATGGTGCTATGGGTTTTCTGTAATAGAACTTCATCACCATTGGACGTTTCTTAATTAGTCAACAATGATAATGGTAATAATATTTATAATTATAATTGTAAAAGATTTTTGCTTGTTTTATACTTTTTGTACCTGGAAAGGAAAATGAAATAAACACCTTTTTAACATGACTCCCATTTTCTTGGAAATAAAGTCTTGCGAGTAAGTGATGTGTTAAAGGGATAGTTTATCCAAAAATGAAAAATCTGTCATTGTTTACTCACCCTCAGGTTGTTTCAAACCTGTATACATTTCTTTGTTCCAATGAACACACAGAAAAATATTTGGACGAATGTTAGCAATTTTCAGTTCTGGGACATCTTCCACAACCATAGTAGTTTTTTTGTTCTGTTTGTCTTTGCGTTCATCGAAACAAAGTAATTTATACAGGTATGAAATTACATGAGCGTGAGTAAATAATGACAGAATTTTCATCTTTGGATGAACTATCCCTAACCCTTATTTATATATTTCTATTGATAGAGTCTCAGTTGTGTATATATAGTTTTATGGGTTTAAAAAAGTGTATTATCTAAAGTTAACTTATTTAGTAATCTAATATTAACCTATTATTATCTTAAAGAAAAACCTTAAAACTCACTGTAAAAAACAACTTACTTAATTTTTTGTGTTAATTTGTGCAACTTTTGCACACAGTTATTTTAAGTACATTTTATTTAAACTACATATTATATTGTAATGTTTTTAAAGAAAATTGTGCACACATAAAAAAACGTGCACACATAACAAGAAATTTTGTAAATCTCACTAGTTATTGTTTACAGTGCAGGGCAGCATGTGTCTGTACTCAGATTAAAGCAAGAGAAAAGAGAGACATGCTTCTATACTTATTAGTTAGAGAGGGAACATCATTTTTTCAAAGTGTGTTAAAACTGTTCCAGCTGAGTGAGAGAAAAACAGCCCTCTGCCATTTCCGCTTCCCACTCCCTCCCCTCTCCCCATTTATCCACACAGCAAAATTATTGTCTTTTATGAGGCTTTTAAATGACACCCTGACCACAAACATCTCTGCTTTTCCAGCCCCCTCCCCTTTAAATCCTTTTCTTTTTCTCCTCGCATTGGCATAGTTTCATCATGTATTGTGGTCAGAGTATGTTCAGATGCCTGCATCATATTAAAGGATGACATGACGGGTCTAATTCCTCATGATTACATTTCTGTTTCTTTCATTTGTTTTCTCTCTCTCTCTCTCTCTCTGACACGCTACCCAATGAAACACTTGTGGTTTCTTTGTCTGCAAAAGCATCAGTTTTTGATTTTGTGGGAGCGTCAATTAGCATGTTCAGACAGGTTTCTGAATAAATATGTGTAATATATTATCTAAAGTAATAATTATAATGTTAATACATTTGACCTTAGGCATTCATTGAGTCCTAAGGATGGACAGTTGAGGACAGGAAGTCTGGTTCTGGCCAAGGTGGTGTGGGAGAGCTCTGGCAGTCATCTTCACAGTGCTTGGTTTTTGTCTGGTGGGGTGGCCAGGGAAAAAGTACACATACGCCCACACACACATATACACACACTGAGCTGGCGAAAAGGACTTGGCCTGAACAGCTGCTTGCAATTGAGACTATGCGTATGTGTTACAGTGTTTTGTGTAACCTACATACAGCATAGTCTCCCTGAGAGATGAAAAGAAGGACCGAAGAAGGTAGGAGAGGAGCTAGAAAGCAGACGGAGAAGTTGGAGAAGTCGTGGAAGAACCTTCTGGAATTCTTGAATTTGATTGGTCAGTTGTGGCATACTAGGTCAAGTTTTTTTTAATCAATTTTAATTCAATTTTTCACTCAACTGTATATTTAACACTGCCCCTGGCACAATGTTTATTACATAACACATGATTCAATTAATTGTTTATTGTCTTTTTTTTAATATGTGTAATATTGTACAGTTTGAGTCTTTATACCCAGTGTAAACTTGCCCTCACGCTTTCTGAATTTCTTACATCTGTACTAAAGCCAGAAGTTTATTGCTTAATCCAAAAGCCTGTGAAAGCCTAAACACTAATATACTTCGTCATATCCCGTCCAATATACACTTTAGCTCCCAAATCTGCAATCCTCACACGCTCCATATACACCTTCTTCTTCTGTTTTTTTCTTCTTGTATGTGTGTTAAAGGGCCGAATAATCACTTCATCTTTAGTTCCTCCCCTTAAACCTTTCTGTCCTCTGCTCACTCTCTTCCCCTTGTGCACTCAAAGCAACATCTGGAACTCATTCTGTGAAAAACCAAAACAACACAAAGGAGGGACAGAGTGAGATAGAAATGGACATGGGGAAACATCAGCTGGTGAAAATCCATTGAAAGAAAGACCAGGAAAAGAAAAAGGAAACTCAAAAGCAAGAATGATTGTGTCTTCATACTTAGAACTATATACTGTATAAAAATCTAACTCAGAAATCATCTGAAAACAGGGGTTTTATTAGGTTTAACAGAACATATTTATGTAACAATAATAAAATAGTTTCTTCAGTGGTGGTGCGAGAAAAAACTAAAGTGTGTGTGGTTTCCATTGTGTTTGTTAGCTTTCAACATCTTAAACAAAACAGTCTTATAGCGCAGACAAAAAAATGTTGAACCTAATCCAGCGTCCAGTAAAACACCAGAGGAAAAAATCTGCAGTTCAGCAACTGGGGCCATAATTATGGAGAGAGGCTGCTGAAATCAGCAGGAAGACCTGTATGTCTCTGAGAAAGTGAGAGAGATCTTTTTTTTACATTTCTACATTTTTATCTTTTATGTTTTTCTGTAATGCCTATTTGAATTTCAGTATCTTTGATGTCACTATAAGAAAGAGTCAGGCAGTGACAAACAATCATGTGTGAGCTCCACATGTATTTTGAAAACTTCAAGACAAACAATGCATGGTGGACACATGGGTTCAATTGAATAAATATAAGAGGACTATTTCAAAGCCTGCTGTAAGTTACACACTTCCTACTACCAGATAGTAAATAAAATAGCAACCTCTTGACTGTTGAATCGGTTTGTCCTGTATCATATCGGGGGTATCCCTGTGTCCTGCACAGCAACTGGAGCAACCCAGAAAAAAGTGCATTAGCATCAGTGGTTTTAGCACAATTTCAGCTTAATAAACTAAATGTATGGTACAGTTAAGGTCATTTAACTGTTGGTCAGATATTGCGCAGTGTGACATATTTCCAAGTGAAGCAGAAAATATTTCATAATAAAATAATGAAATATTTCCAGGTGAAGCAGAAAATATTTCATAATAAAATAATGATAATTGGATCTAGAAAAGTGTTAATTCTTAAATGACAGAGGGGAGGGGTTAAATGATTTTCTGCCAATGTTAAAAGAGTACATTTTGATTTCATGGGGACATCAACATAAATGACTGTATGTTATTAAATGGTTATACTGATTGATTTTCAAGATTTTTTCTTCAGTTAAAAAAGTAAATTGGCATTTTGCGGCTAATGTGAAATAGAGTTACTATGGCAACACCCTTAATTACTTTTTCAGGCATAAGACAGTATGGAAACATCTCATCTGGATGACTGTTACCTTAGGAATTATTTTATTACACCTCATTTTTATTAAACAAAACAGATGACCACAAAAGATATTTGAGGTAAAATTAAAATACAAAGATGTGGGGAAACTGGGACCTAGAATATTTCTCTATGCATAGTATGTGCAGGAATCTTTATCCCACCACAGGAGAATGAAGGTCAGATTGTCTGCCAGGCGGAGGAGAGTTAGAGAAACACTGCCACCCAATGGAGTGACATATTATGAAAAGGGTATTTTATGCTATATTAGAGGAACAATTCACCAAAATAAAAATTCTTTCATCATTTACTCACCCTCAAATTCTTCCAAATCGGTATAAATGTCTTTGTTCTGATGAACACAGAGAAAGATATTTGGAAGAATGCTTGTAACCAAACAGTTCTTGACCACCATTGACTACCATAGTATGAAAGAATTGCTTTATAAATGTCTTTGTTCTGATGAACACAGAGATATTTTGAAGAATGTAGGAAAGCAAACAGTTCTGGCGCACTTTTGATTACCATTGTAATTTTTCCTATCATGGTAGTCAATAGGGTTCAAGATGTTTGGTTACAAGCACTCTTCCAAATATCTTTCTCTGTGTTCTTCAAAGAAATTTACAGATTTGGAACAACTTGAGAATTTTTATTCATAGGTGAACTGTCCCTTTAAGTAGCTTTTAACTGTTTTAAGTACTGACGACATGGACCCCATGTAAGCTTGGGTATACAATAAAAATTAATGTTGTAAATAATCCTTGAATTTGTATGGATTAAAAGTTAATAATTTAACAAACATCACATCAGTCTATTGTAAATTATTGTCCCACCACTGTCAGAACTATGTTGGTCGGAACTGAACTGATCCCAAGATTTTCACCTACTGTTGCACTTGCGTATATGGATGAATGACAATAAAGGGGTTTGACTTAATTGTGATGTAATGCCATTGCATCAAATAATAATTTAAATCTGTAGTATCACTGAAAACAGTTATATGTATAGTCAAATTTCAGCACCTGAGTACAACTGCACCTAAAAGATAACATGACATACTATTTAGTTGGACTTACATTGCATCTGGTCTAATTCAATTACTTGCTAACAAAGTTGCACAAGTTATTTGTGATTGTTGCACTGAGAGATATGGCAGTCACCCTGGAATTACCCAGCATATGGAATGTTTTATACAGTATATGATCAGCCTTAAACAATGAAATCACACTTCAACTACTGTCAAGCACATTTACTTCTTGTTCTTTAATAATAAATTGCCTTTAGGTTTCAGCATTAAAGATCTCAAGTGCTCTTCTTTCTGTCTCTCGTTGTTCTTCCTCTTCTGCCATTGGTCCATCCCTTCATCCATCTCTGCATTGAGATACACTGCTCTTTTCTACAGGACAGAGGTATAAATAAAGAAATAATAGTGATCAGCAAGAAGCCATTGCAAATTAAACATCAGGGGAAAAGTTAATTGGCTAAAACAAATGATCAGTAAAAACAGAGTATTACAGCAAACTCCTCTCTTTGATTTTGTCTGCGGATCTGTCCTTTCAGTGGGGGTGCAGGCCTGCCATCTGAAATTCATAACATAACAAATCATACAAACCATTGTCTGTGCTCACATTTACATTCATAGAAACACTGTTGATTGATGTACTGACAGAAACACATTAAACTGCTGCATACAACAGAAATGACAAGTACAGTACATCTGGGGTTAACGCCCTATTGTTAGGCTGTAAATAAAACAACAGTCAGGAGTCTGTAAAGAAATAGTTACCTGCATGGGACCAGTCAGGCAGATCTGTTAATGGCCCATACTCTGATCCACTACGTGCTAAACCATGTCTACAGAGAAAAAAATCCAACATACAAACACAAAAGATATCAACAAATCAAAACATTGATTGCATGTTCAAGGACTTAAGCGTTGTTAATACAATGCAACTGCATTGTTTTCCATTAAAAAATCTAACCATTGTTTAAATCACAGGTTTTTTTGTAATATAATAGTACCCGTAATAGCCATAGTTTAACCATGGTATTTATATTAAAATTACAGCAATACAAATAGTAATGAATCTACCACGGGTACCTTAAAAAACCTGAATATATAGAGAGAGAGAGAGAGAGAGAGAGAGAGAGAGAGAGAGAGAGAGAGAGAATTGGTTAATGTGAAAATTCAACTCACTCCAATCTCCACTTGTTTCCAGCACAGGTCACACATGTCGAGGAAAACTGTCGTGTAGTCTGCTTTAAAACTGTAAACATAAGACAAAAATGTTTACTCAAACCTATCGTTTCATGAGTACTGACAATATCGACAATTTCTGAGAACGCTTGCTGGTGGCATGATGTTTTTATAACTGAGGTAATGTTAATGCTTATCTGAAATACCAAAATATAGTTCATACATAGTTCAGACATAGTACGAAAATGAAAAATCTAAACGTTGAATGCACTGCCTCACCTGTGGTGCAAAACGACCTCAAGGGTGCTGCCATTTTGGATTATACCTACGGCAAGTACGAGGGGACAAAATAAAGATTCTGCATTGGTATAGGGTGTCTTGGCTTATTCCTACCAGTAGATGATGCTGTGATCACATAAATACAGCAATGTACTTGTTGAAAACAGCATTCTAACAAAAACTTTACATTAGAACAAAACGTAAACATAAAGAAATCTAACACAACTAACATATATTTTAATTATTTTAATTATATATATTTTAATCTTGTTGTGTACATGTTTTGGTATGTATAACTCTTATTTGTGTGTTTACCTATTTATAACAGAAATGCAAATGGTCTTGAATGTAGTTTGTAATTTCATTTCGCAGTCTCAAGATGACAATTTTGTTAAAAAAAAAAAAAACACGACACGTGGGAGACTGAAGAAATTGACACCCTCCGCTTAATGGTCTCCGGCACCAAATATCCCTTTCATTTCTCCTGTGTAACAGTGCGAGCACTGCTGAGTAACAGAAACATTCCCGCGTGCGCTCCCAGACAAGTCCCCACTCGCCAGATGCGCGCGTCCGTGCGTGCATGCGCGCAGTCACAAAACCGCAGGAAAGCTGCAGACAAGACAAGAAAGGGAGGAGGGAGCTCCGGGGTAGGGAAAAAACGAGGTTTTAAACAAAAGAACAGCGCTGGGTCTTTTTAGGATCGCTGTGGGGCTGAATACAGTAACCATACGACAGCAGGTCAGTTGTCACCGGAATTTATGCTACTTTGGTAACTATGGAGCAATGAGAGGCATTTTCCGAGAGGGAAGAAAAGAAAAACAGTTACATTGTTGCGCTCGCGAAAGCACACATTTAGCCGACTCACGCTGTCCCAGGGAACTCAGTGATATCCATCCGCACATTCCACAGACTAAAGGCACGACCAATTAGGCCTTAGGGTTGAAAATGGCATAGAAAACACGCAAGGCTATAAACCTTTTTTCAGGGATATAGACCTCAATTTATTTATACATTATTTTGACTAGAAAATTTTACCCCAACTCATTTTTTTGCGCCACGCACCATGCATTGAAATTGTTTGCGATGTCATAAACAAAAGAGAACAATTTGTATTCAGTGTACTTTGCTCTTGCACTGTTTAATATTTGAAATATTTATTGATTCAGATCACTCTTGTTTGCTTCCATAGCATACCATCAAACTGCTTTTATGGCATGATAAAGTCATAGCGTTTGTGCAGTCATGTTAAAGTTGTTTGTATAAGTCTGCTCGGCTCAACCAATGGGCACAGTTTGTTTAAGAAGTTGGGCTGTGTGACGAAATAGTGGGATGCTATTCATGCGCGGTGCCCGGGGGAAAGGTGTTCCGGTCGGGAAAAAGCCACAGAGGAAGAAGAAAGGGGGAGGTTGGAATTTTTGGGGGGGAAGAAAGAAGCCGTACGTTACCTTAAAGATTTTGTTGCAGTTTTCCTTCGTAGAGCGCGCAGTGCGTGTTGTGGTCTATGCGAATATGTTTGGGTGAGTCACGCGACTTGTTGCGTTTGGTTTTTGTTACGCGACTTACACCACTTTTGGGGAATAATGGTCATTTTCTTTGAAACTGGACTGGGCAAAGTGGATTTTTTTGTTGTAAAACGTTTCGCTTTGATCTGCCACGAACTCTTTTTATGAGGAATATACTCGTTTAAGTTACCCGAAACAAACGGCTCAAAAACAATTATCAGCAAAGAAAAACGTTTTCAACTTGATTTTTTTGAAAGCCGCTAGTCGAGGCAGAGAGGCACCGTGGAATATCCTATAACCTGTGTGTTTCATTACAACACTTAAACACAATCAGCGGAAACGTGGAGCACACTGGACATTATTCAGTATTCAAACTCTGTTTATCTCATTGAACAACCAGTGACGCCTTTTGGATAAATCCACTGAAACAAAGAACCAAGTGGTGATTGTAAGACTCGCGAGTGATTACGAACAGTGGCGGTGGATCAGTGTTATGGATGAGACTGGCATGCCTATTGTTTGAATGGCCTTTTCTACTCTGCGAGAGGCTGGCGTGTGTGTTTGAAGTATTACGGGACGAGAATTAAAGACTCTTTTTAACCTGGCTGTAGTTTCCACATTTCCATTTATTCGCTGCTTAGTACAAGGCCACACAAGTAGCTGCGAAAGAAATCGCAAACAAATGGATGAACACGCTCCTGTTCACGCGCATGTCCAGAGAATTCTTCACATGCAAACAGTTTGGAGACAACTTTTTTCCATGTCTGACTAGAACATGTAGCCTGCAGAAGATGTCATAGTGTTTTTATTTATCAAAGTATTTATTTTTGTAGTTAAGCACAACGTATTCATTTTTAACAGGCAGTTTTTGTGTAGTGTGCTGTATTTGTTTTGTTTGGATGTAAAATTCACATATCGTTTGGTCTCGTATCTCACCTGCTGTCAAAACACTTGAAATATATTTGTGTCCACACTGTATTTCACTATATTTATGCAGTACGCTATTTAAACTAGTCATTTTCTGGTGGCATTTATTAGGACTTCGTATTTTATGTTGTAGTTGAGCTTAAATTAAAACAGAATGGATCGACTTGGCAGCAAACTGAAGCAAAAGCTAAAACTGAGTGACTCTGGAAGTGTCAAATTCAGCAAAAAGAAAAATGAGTTGGCTAATGCAAATAACAACAGTAATGCCAAGAATGCCAGTAATGGAACTGTGACACAGATCAACCCGCTAACCAACTCCTCTGTGAGCACGCCTCATTTCTCCCTCACGTCTGGGGAGGTTTGTGGACAGTCGGGTGGAAGACCTGGCAAGGTGGGCACTTCTCAGAGAATCACGCCCTCAAATACTACCACAGTACCTGAGCAATGTGGGCCTGGGCTCGAACATCACCCTTCTACTCTTGCTCCTCTGCGGCGCCGGTCGCCCCCACAACGAGCATCATGCTACCTACCCGAAACCGTGGAGGGCCGAGGTGAGTCAACCAGAAGTGATGGTGACCCACATCGGGCGTACAGCCCAAATTCTCACGCGGCCTTGAACCAGAGGCGTTACTCTCTAGAGCTCCAGCAGCTTGTTCGTCGTCAACAGCTTCTCGCCCAGCCTCCTCCACTGTCGTCCGTACCACCACAGCACAGCGGCCCGTGTCGTACGCCCAGCACAGCGGCCCGTTCGGCTGCCACAGAGCCCAGCTTCCTCCACGAGCTAGAGCGTCATAAGCGCTTGTCTCTTCAGGAAGCTCTGTTCTACAAGCGTCTGAGCTCTGGTGGTGAACCCTGGGACAACGGCCGACCTGCTTCCCTCTCTCACCCATCGCAGAGGACCTATGATAGCGGAGTAGGGGGATTCTTTTTCCCCCCTGCACCAGCACTGAGTCCCTGCTCCTCGTTCAGCTTACAGGAGTCCGTGTTGGTGAGCCCTCGCTCGAGTTTCGCCAGCAGTACGGCGAGCGGAGGAGGTGGAGGCGGTGGGAGCCCAATGGGAAGTCGCTGCAGCAGTAACCGGACGAGCGGCATCAGCCTGGGCTACGATAGCCGCCATACACCTGGGCCTGCTCAGCAGCACTCCTCTACCCAACTCTGTGGCCCCGCTTCAAGTCAGGTGTACCCGGTATCCGCATCTATGAAAACAGGAGCACCACCAATGGAGGTGTGGAGGGACTATCTCGAAGGGGTGTCGGGAGGTGCACATGACAGTCGTCACTCCTATCCTCCTGGGCTCACTGTGCATACCGTGACCCACCACCGCGCAGAACCGGAATGGGGGGTCAATGACCAGCGGGGTGATGGCGTCAGCGAGAGAGCACGACACTCTGACCAGCCTGGAACCCGCTATCAGCAGGAGCTCACCCGTCTGCTATTGAGGGATGCTGTCCTGGAGGGTGAGGTGCTACTTGGAGGTCTGACTCTAAAAGAACAGCCCATCTCGACCACCAACCTGTCCAACCCCGCACCTACCCCAATCCCTGCTGGAGTGCCAGGGAAGTCCCTGGAGGAACAGATGGCTGGGAGGGAGTCATCAGTATCTCTGGACAGGCAGGAATACTTTGGTGAGATCACTTAACTCCTCCAATTTCGCTATTTCTAGTTATGACTAATGGTACATCTCTGGCAATAGCTGTGTGTGTGCGCGTGCGTGCGTGCGTGCGTGTGTGTGTGTGTGATGTGGTGAGATGAGAACTGCTTCAGACCTGCTAAAACTTGCAAGAGCTTCCTCCCTGAGACAAAAAAGCAGTTGAGAGATCCTGCCATCATCAATACAGAAAGCACATCCAGTCAGAGGAAGTTCAAAGACTTTAAAACCATATGCTAGGCTTTTCTTTCAGCCCATTTCACTAACTAACCATAATAACTAACTTGCATGTTACTGGGCAAACAGATATATACATAGATATCCCCCTCCACCCAGCACTACATGGAGTTCTTAACAGACGGCACCGTCAAAAATATCCATCTAAAGCAAGCATAGTCATTATGAATGACCCCAAATTACAGGCTGTGTGTTATTGGTCATACCAAAGAGCTGTGAGTAATACAGTAGGACAGAGGTTCGGTTAAGCGGTGACTTCTCTCTCTCCCTCTATCTGTGTGTGTGTGTGTGTGTGTGTGTGTGTGTGTGTGTGTGTGTGTGTGTGTGTGTGTGTGTGTGTGTGTGTGTGTGTGTGTGTGTGTGTGCGTGTGTGCGTGTGTGTGTGTGTGTGTGTGTGTGTGTGTGTAAGCGCTCTTGGCTTTCGACCAGGCGCAGTTTGAGGGTGTGTTAGCGTGCACTAGCGTGTGCTGGCGTGTGCTTGTTTAGCTCAGGTATTTGAGTCCTGAGGGAAGGCTCTCTCACACACTCAATTCAGACTCGAGGCTTGGGCGTGTGTTTGTGCCTTCTGTGTGCGCAGCTCTTTTTTGTTGCGACGGGGAAAACTCCCCGTTGTCTGAAAAACACCTGTGTAAAGTTGAAGACGTTACCTCATTCTGACACTTTGCTAAATTCTTAATTTCCAGGCCGTTAGCTCCCTTTTTTAGATTACATTTATGCATTTGGCAGACGCTTTTATCCAAAGCGACTTGCGTTGCATTATACTATACATTTTCTTTTAATTCTGAGTATGTGCAATCCCTGGGATCAAACCGACGACTCTGGCTTTGCTAGCGCCATGCTCTAACCGCTGAGCTACAGGAAAGCATGAAGGAGTTATTGGGCTCAGATTTATTCGTATGTTTATTGTTGCTCGAGAAACGAACCCACTGGCTGTTATTCCCAGAGAGGAATGCGCAAGTCGTACTGCATCGACATGCATTTGAGTCCAGACAGATCTGCGTTAATTGGTATGATTAGATAATGACCTCAGTGTCCTAGATACTTATCTGAGGTGTGTGTGAGAAGAACGACTTGAAATTGTTTGTTGCAATTGCATTCAAACCGTGTTTGTGGTTGTGCGATTGCTTTTCAGGTACGTGTGTGAAATGCGGTAAAGGTGTTTACGGTGCGGACAATGCCTGCCAGGCTCTGGACAGCCTGTATCACACCCGCTGCTTCATATGTGTTTCCTGTGGTGAGTTATTAGTCTTCAGTGATCAATAAACAATGCAAGATGAATATTTATCTAAATAGTACATGCTCTATTTGAGGGTCACGCTGGTCTAAATTTGTGATTATGTCTGCTTTTTTAACTTTTAGGCCGAACTCTGAGAAACAAGGACTTTTATAATGTCAGTGGCTCAGTTTACTGTAAGGAGGATTACATGGTAACTATGACTTTTTGATTTTGGTTTGTGTTCTTTTTTATTCAAGAATACCATGTGTAACCACACCAGACTTCATTGAGGTTTTGATAAGTCACGGCAGATTTCTATATAAATAAACTTGAATTTTCCTTGTTCGCTATTGTTACATTTTCTTCTGGAAGCAAACCATCCATAAGATGTCTTCTGTTTATAATAATAGCCCCAAAAAGTGTTTGGAGCCAGAAAATGTATAATTAATAACATATTAAAAATGTATAACAATGTATAGACATAAACCAGACTTAAAAATGTATAAATATTTGTTATTAATAAATATTAAATAATAAAACATAAAGTTCACACGTGTCCTATGGTGTGACATGGCAAAAATGCAGAAAACAGTTAACAATGAAGATAAATTTCTCTTACGCTATTTTGTATTAGAAATACAAATATTAATATAAAATAATATATTAACCGTTTGTTTTCTAGATTTTCGCTGTCACACCATAGGACACGATACAGTTTATTGGGACACTAAAGCCCGACTTGAATTTGATAGCAAAATATGAATCAAAGTTTTATTATTTTAAAGGAAGCACAATTACACTTTTGACTCAAAATATTTCACAAAAATGTTAATGTTTTAGACTCTAGAAAAGTTTAATTGTCAGAATTGTCAAACGACTTAAATGACCAAGACATCTTCATATTTTTCTAAATGTCTCCATTTCAGTTTTCAGGCTTTCAGGAGGCAGCTGAGAAGTGCAGTCTTTGTGGTCACCTCATATTGGAGCAGGTACGAGTCTCTGTGAACTCCGTTTCAGGTTGAGGAGTCAGAATGTTGACATCTCGCTGTTTCCTGTGTAACTCAGATTCTACAGGCTTTAGGGAACTCGTATCACCCAGGATGTTTCCGCTGTACGGTCTGCTCAAAGGCTTTGGATGGAGTGCCATTCACAGTGGACTACCTCAACAATGTCTACTGCGTTTCGGACTATAACAGGTTTGTTAGTTTGAGCTAAGAGAACAAAACTTATGTGATTGTATTGTGTCTGGAAATAGATGCGTGTTTAGTACACAACCTACACAAAGCCAACATTTCAACGTGTTGATTTTTTTTGTTTATTAATACATGACAAGGTGTCTTTATTTCTGATCCTCAGGACATTTGCTCCGAAGTGTGCCGCCTGTTTACAGCCCATCTTACCTGCTGAGGTAATTTTCAGTGCGTTTGGTGAATTCAAGACAATTGTCAAAAGTGATGTTTATTTTGGTCTTGTGGTTTGTTTTTCAGGGCAGTGAGGAGATCCTTAGGGTGGTGTCTATGAATAAAGATTATCACTTTGAGTGTTATCACTGTGAGGTAGGTGTTATGGATAAACTGATGGGTATCATTGTGGGTACTTCTGGAGTGTTTT
This sequence comes from Triplophysa rosa, assembly GCF_024868665.1. NCBI lineage: Eukaryota > Metazoa > Chordata > Actinopteri > Cypriniformes > Nemacheilidae > Triplophysa > Triplophysa rosa. The sequence continues at coordinate 12,309,238 of NC_079890.1, read as the reverse complement.
GTTTAATTTCAGATAAGGCCATATCTGCATGTTTCGTTTGGGGAAAAGAATGCGGTATCAAACGTGCTTGTAATCCTCCCTTCCTCTTTCTTTAGGAGTGTGGGAAGCAGCTCTCCGATGAGCCTGGATCTCAGTGCTTCCCTCTGGAGTCCCACCTCCTCTGCCACTCTTGTCACATGACCAGGGTGTGCCACACATAACCTTCCTCTCACAATACACACTGAACTAATGTGCCTGACCAACGTAAACTACTTTCTACTGTCACATGCACACTTGCGACCGCTGTATGTTTTTTTTCTTCTAATGTCTATCTCTTCTACATCAGTTCCATTTTAAGACAGTGGGGCAGATTTTTTTTACATTTTACTGAGGTTTGAGACTTGAGGTCATAATACATTTCAAGTGCAAATTCCACCACTAAGACTTTATCACCATCTAGTGGTTGGGAAACGCACCAAATGAATCCTGCTGAACGAATTATTTCTGTACAAGTTTTCCAAAGTAAAGATTATTGCCTGCTTACTTATATTATTAGGGGAGTTAAATATTACAGAACAGTACTGTTTTACTCCTATGTCTACAGTTTGCTGTAGGGAAAAACAAGGGACTTTTGCTTAACATTTTTTTATATTTAATATCACTAGCAAAGATTTTGCACTTAAACATGTTTACTATTAAGAGTTTTTTTTTTTTTTTAATAAAATGATTCCAAAATATTCCTGTATCTGTTTTAATAAAGTATCTTTTCCTCTGTGATTGTTACTTTCTTTTGTAATATGCACGTTTTAAATATGATTACTTATTAGCAACGTTCTTATCCAATTTTTTTAGCAAAAGTATTAGGTACTACCTACTTTTTCCTAAGCTTTGTTAATTCAGAGTAGCACATCTATTTACTGCCAGCTTCCAAATTTTAATACAAGTATTAAAACACAAAAGCAAAGTTTCCTTTAGTTTTTAATTATTTTTGTACATTCATGAAGAAAATAATCCAAAAAAGTCAATTTACCTTTAAAACTAAAACATTAACATTTAAAATAACATTAAAAAGGCCTCTTTACTATTTTCTCTATAAAGGATACATGTATGCTATGACTGATTTACAGAGATGAATAAGCTTCATACCTCCAGGAAAAGAGAACAGACAAGGATGAATAGATAAGAAACTCGTCCGTACAAACGTATCTATAGAGTGTGGATTTATTACCGGATATCAGTAGTCACTTTATTAAATTCAGATCTTGTGAAAAACCTCTGTGAGATCAGTGTCAACAGCAGGACAGGCTCCATTAACTCAGAATAGTGGCCAAAACATTTGGGTGGAGATTTCCCTCCACGCCATCCTTTAAGAAAATTTAATTTGGACAAAGTGGATAAAAAGAAACAAATATATAAAAATATCAAATGCAAATAACTTCAAGGCCCACAATTACACGCTGCATTACCTAACCACCGGCCTACAGCAGCACTTATTCAACTATAAATAAAACAAGATGACTCCGGGTTGTAGAGGAGTCAAATACATTTTATGATTCATGTAATCTCTCGTGCCATCTCTCATTGTTATTTTGTTATAGGAAAAAGATTGACTAGCCACTTTGTTAGATTAAGACCTGAGGTTTCATCTGCTATTTTTTGAAAAAGTTTATTTTTCCACCTTAAAACAGTACTGCTGTGCAGGAAACAATATTATGTTAAAGGACTAACTCACCCAAAAAATAAAACTCATAATTTACTCACCTATGTCATTCCAAACTCATATGAATAAAACACAAAGGAAGTCATCAACTGTGGTGCTGCTTTGTTTCCAGTTATACAGATTTTTTTTAAACAGATTTGGAACAACACAAGTGTCAGTAAATAATATTCTTTATATTCCACTTTTGGATGAACTACACCTTTAATGTATGACATAACCAAGACTACTAAGTGTGATCTGTTTGTAGATAAAAGAGCAAGGCTGATGGTATAACTAAAAACTAAACGGATGTTAATGTGTCAAAAGGGCTGGCATTCATCACGGTTGGAGCTGTCGTAATGCTGACAAATCTGTTCCTTCTCACACACTCATGCTCGCGCGAACACACATCACACAAAATTCTCATACACTCAGCGGCGTCTATCTCTAGATGTATTGCTACGGCTCAGAGAGCGTCTGCTGCCCCCTGCAGTTTTGGAGTCACCGTCTCTGTTCCCCCTGTAGGCATCTCTCCTCTTTTCTCCCTCTCTACCCCTTTCTCTCTCTCTTTCTTTACCTCTGTCTCTTTCTCCCTCAGCTGAACGACCCACACCACCACCTGCTCCCCCTCCCCCCGTGGCCCCTCCATCTCTTTCACGGACTTTTGCTCTTTCTCTCCGTTCTTCTCGTTTTTTGTCCTCCTCATCCTGGAGTTCTTTCCTCCTCTTCTCTCGTTCCTTTTTGCGCTCGGCACGCTCCAGAGCTCTCTGTGTCACCTGGAAAGAAACGGCAAAGACTTAAAATGAGTAAAAAACATGTGAACAAAAAATGTCTGTCAGTGTATATGAGACATACTGACCTGCTCTTCTGTGAGGGGTAGCCAGTATATACAGGGAGCTACTTTAGTTTTACGGAACAAATCATCAAGGAGTTTTGCAGGAGGCTCCTCTGGTTTATCTAAAGGCGTTGCAATAAACAGACAAATCACGACAAAAGAAACCGGAAGATATGGACTATAAACAGCACTTGACCTACACTCACCTTTTTTCTCAGTTCTTTTCTCTTTGCTCTTCTCTCTCTCTCTGCGTCTGCGGTCCTGTGATCGAGACCTTGTTGTTCCAGCTTTGTCCTCACTCCCGAAATCCTTTACCTTACCCCGATCCCACTCCCGCTCAGAACGAGTCCTCTCTCTCCTTTCCATCGCTCTTTCTCTCTCTGCCAACTGGTCCCTCATGGCTGAAACACCATCTCGGTCTCTTTCTCGTTCCTTTTTCTCGCGGTGTGTGGGCATATGTGGTTTAGGGGCAGCAGGCCGGTTCGGGGTTCCTGAAGCTTGAGGGTCATTTCCATCACCTGCACGGTTACTGGACAAGAGACCTTTATGGAAGTCCAACTAAACACCAGAAAAAAATACATTAAAATGTGAAACAAGCAAAGTTTGACTACAAAAGAACTAGAAATTACATTGTATAAAAGCAAGTGTGACCGGTTTAGAAAAATTGTTAGACCTCATCCTGCTCACAGAAATCCACGCGTAGTACTTTGGGATTACTGGTAGGCCATTTTACACCATGCAGCGCTTCTCGGGTGGCCACCGCTTCCTCTGTAGTCGAGTACTGAGCAAGAAAAACACGGGGATGTTCAAATGTAAAATACTTATAAACAATAGGAGAGAAATTAAAAGAACAAAAATAAATCATACTGTGACATAGCAGTGGGATTTTATCTTGTCGATCCAGAAACCCTCCTCCACCAAGGTACCTGAACGGTTAAACAGCTCCTTCAGCTGACCCAGAGTGAAAGGTCGCACCTACAGAAACAGTTTAAATATCAGCGACACCACCATAACAATCAAGCCTTAGCACAATGTATGCTGTGAAACCATTTGCAGAACCAAAACCAAATTCATACTGGTAAAAAACAGAAAGCATTAGTCCTAAAATCTGCTATCCTGCTTTCCTAATTTTTAGTTAAATACTAAGCAACAAAACGAGCAATGTTTGTGAAAGTGCTTACCAGGTTGCACACGTGTATGATGTTGGAAGTTTGCCCATGAGGAGGAGACAGCTCGCGACTTGGTCGTATGGGGTCGTCGATTGTTATGGACACACCTGATTTCTGCTGACTAATGGACCGCCGCACCAAGGAATCATTGGGAGTGACTGAGAGAAAAAAAATACACTTACATTCTTGCGTAGGAAACCGCAAGCAAAGGATTTCTTATTTTAAACAGTTCAACAGCTATTCTGCATCAGTGATAGTCACCTTTTATGGCATCTCCCACTTCTGTTTCCATAGCAGCATCGGAGGAGCGCTCCTGTTTCCTTGTTTTTTCCTTCTCTCCGCCTGTCCATTTCTCTTCTTCCTCTTCTTCCTCCTCCTTCTCCTCTATTTTTTTCTCCCCATTCTCACGTCCATCAGATGGAACAATCTGGATTACATAATTATTTTACACCCAAATTAGTGAGGCAATATAAGTTATATTTATTAGTAGGGCTGCCAAATGATTAATCACGATTAATCGCATCCAGAATAAAGGTTTGTGTTTACATAATATATATCTGTGTACTGTGCATATTAATTTTGTATTTATAAAGACAAAACATACACATACTTGTCTATATATTTAGGAAATTTTACAAGTATTAATTTATATTTACCAATAATTGAAATTGTAAATAAAAGTTTATTAATTGTTATATTTTATATTTTTCTTAAATATATGCATTTATGTGTATGTGTTTATAAATGCAAAATTTATATGCACAGAACACAGGCATATATTATGTAAACACAAACTTTTATTCTGGATGTTTGACAGCCCTATTTATTAGTTAAGTTCTATTTTAGTTATACAGCTTCCTCTACAACCCTGTTTCTAACATGTAGCTCATTTTCTTAACTACTTGTTCAAAAGTTGCCATAGAACCCTTACCTGTGTCACTGTGCGTCTAATCTTCAGGCCCTGATCATCTTCCAGTTTGTCTACATCATGAAGACCTGCTGAGTCTTCACTAGAGAGCTGGCCCTCGTCTGGGTGCAGTTCAACCACAGCCTCCAGGACAGGCTTGATATCTGGAATTAATGTCTAGAAAAAAGGGTAGCCTGATTATACACCAATTACAGACAACAAACACATTTTATAACTTTGCTTAACGGCAAGCACATATTTGTTACAAGTTATTAAAATTGTTTTAAATTCATTAAAACATTGCTTAGGTAACGTGGGAGAAGCCTTAAAGGACCAGACAGTGAAATCTAGTGGAGAGGCTGCAAATTGCAACCAACAGCTCACTCTGCCCCTCACCCTCCCGTCAAAGCACTACTACGGCTGACACAACATGGCGAATTCCATGCAAGGGGACCCGCGGTGTATGTAGATAGAATCAGCTCATTCTAAGGTCCTAAAAATATAACGCTTCATTATGTAAGGTCATTATACACATCTGAAGACATAGTTATGTATATTATATTGCATTTCTGTTAATGGATCCCCAAATAATTACACACAGCACATTTAATTGATTTACCTTCAGTGACTCAGTGGTGATGCTAATTGATGGCCTCTTGGCAGTGACTGCTGTACTTGAACCCCACCTTCTCTTCCTGTTGGCTCCGCCCACAGACTCAGAAGCATTCTCTGTTTTACCTGATGGGGTGAAAATAATCATTGGTAAAACACAGAGCAACTAAAGAAACTAGGGCAGGAACGAAGTTGACTGCAGTCGCGAAAACCATTTCAAAATTATATTCAGTTTTTTACTACTTATATGTATGTGTTTAGGCAAAATTATATCTTTTGTTTATTCCGTGAACTACTAATGATATTTTTCAAATTTAAAAAAAGATACTGTTTCTATTAGGGATGTGCACGAATGTTCGATCCACAATAACTATTCGAATATTAAAATTGCTATTTGAATATTCGTATTTTTCATAAGAATGAAACTGCGTTAAGTTACCACTACAGAAGACCTTAAAGGGCTCGGCATACTACATTCGAAATCGAAAAACGACAGTCTGTGACCTGATTTCGAACAAATCTGGTCCAAACGACAACTTGTTTCACTAGTTCGCCGCAGCAAACCAAACAGAACTCTCCGGGAAAGTTTGTGTTGGCCGGTAAACACCCACAAGCCACCATTGGTCCATGGCCATTACGTAATAGGTGGGTGTGTTATGTAGTACCGCCTGGTCTGTGGGAAATAACGCGTCATTTTATTTGCATACGTCATGTAAACCCCGCCTCCAGAAACAAAGGGGTGTTGGATTGTTCGAAAACACTATACAGTCTCAACGTTTTCGAGCTTCGTTTTACCACCAAACGCAGAACGAAAGCGCAATTCGCCTGGACTATGCAGAGCCTTTAAGAGTTGTCACGTCTTATACAACGCTTCTTCTGTAATGATTTTATAATATACAGAAAATATAAAAAATCATTTGTATGTGATCCTAAATCTTTGTTCACTCAGATCGCAAGCTAGTTTAAATATTTTAAGTTTACACACCGGATGCCCGGATCACGTTTTATGCTCGGCTCACATCACCATATTAAAATGTTTCAAAACTGGTGGGCCACAGAATTCATTAACATTACTTACATTAGGTATAAAAATATCAACGTAATATTAAATGATTAACAATAATTTATTTATTAACATAACTTGTTTGGAGCGGTTGTTCTTAGTAAATTCATATTTGTTCGTTAAAAATATATGAAGTAATGCTAATTTTAACAACTTGAAACATGAAAATGTACATTTCACTGAAACTGGATGAATTTGGCCTTCAATATATACAAAGAGGTCTGCACATCCAAGCAACCCAGATTGGGCTCAGGTGCCGGACAACAAAAAAGGATAAATCACAAAAGAAAGAAAATTGATTGTCTGCATATAATATAATATGCTTCAAAGTTTATTTGAATAGCGCAACGTTTCGACCGTCAGGTCTTCATCAGGCACAATAGCATTGTGGCTTACAAATCCCCTTTAAATAGGATCAGGTGTTAGCCGTAATTAAGCACAAGAAAAAAACACATTACAGCAAGAAAATTATATAAATCTCAATATAAATGACACCCAATGTACACATCAAATACACACCAAACAACATTAAAAGATCATCAGAAAAACATCATAATCCCCATTATAAAAAGGCTTAATATCAAACTCATCATTCAAGCCTAATGGTGACAAAGTATTTAGAGTGTAAATCCAATGACATTCTCTTTGTAATAATTTTCTCTCATAATCACCACCTCTTACTGCAGGGCTAGTCAACTGGCGGCCCGCCAATCATCTTTTCCTGGCCCGCCTTAACATTTCAAATAAGTGGCGAGACTTTAAGAACGGTGTGCCCAAAATGCTGCTACATTCAATACGAAAGTAATTCCCGCGGCTCATAATGATTTACGTCTTACAAAGCGATTTGATCGGTCAGTCCGAGAAACTTAATGTTATTTACAACGTTATAATCAACAATGCATTGCACAGCCACAGGCAATCGGTTTGCGCACGCGATAGGTCGCGTTCGAAAACGAGTTTAGTGCCCTTGAAAGTAGGCTAACTGTAGGAAGGGTACACCACGTGAATGGTTGTCTCAGATAAGGGGGAAACGGTGTTGTTTTTATAACTGCATTCATTATGTATAACGGCTATATTTACAAAAAACAGCTGTTCATCTCCGCCAGAACTCGCACTACAAAGGATCTGCCCTATAAGTGCGTGGGGCGCATGAATGCGATTGGAATTCACCAGAAGATGTGATAATAGAGTTCAGTTTCTTGCACAGATCAATTGACTCGCTTTATAAGACGCTAATTTAACGTCACAAAGGGCAGGGATTACTTTTGTGTTGAATGTATTTGCGTTTTTTACTTTTATTTACTTTTATTGATTTAACTTTAATTAATTCAACCAAATATCTTCAGAAATATCTTCTTGAAAAAACAATGCCACCCACATCTCGATGTACTGGAGGACTGTGGGTGAGTAAATTAGTAGCAATTTTTGGGTAAAGTAACACATTAAGGAATATAAAATACAATTAAAAAGACAATATCCCTTTTAATTTAATATCATGAAAAGGCACAAATACTGGATGCAATATTTGTGTGCATGTTTTAATCATGGCCTATAAGTAACAGCAACAAAAACAGTATAAAAGGAACAAAACGCAATAAATAACAGAAGAAATGAGAATATGGTAAAAAAAACTGGCCCGCATCCTATTTATACTTTTGGAGTCTGGCCCTCAAAGAAAAGTAGTTGAAGACCCCTGTCTTAGTGGTTTTGTGACTTTCTCAATACCCATGTATTGTAAAGCACTGATATTAGACTGGCTGATTTAAAATGAGACGCTACCGGACTTCGCACATCACCAGTTCTAATATTGCTACGGTGTTCACAAATATGGGTACGTAACGGTCTAGAAGTTTTTCCTACATACACAAGACCACATCCACCTCCACGTCTGACAAGGAGCAACCAGGGGACACGATTATGAACTTTTCAGACAAGTCTTTGTCAACATCCTGTATCTCTGCTTTGCGCAAAGGGCTTTCTTTTATACCTGATACCTGGGACAATGATTGATTTTCAAAAGTTATTTAGGACATTAAGACTTAAGGAATTGTTTAGCCCTTATGAACGTCCGTCTGTACTCACTGATGTGCCGCCCGCTATCAGACAGGGCAGTGTTTTGCCGTCAATGACTACTCATGACATCACTATTAAACAACCATTGTCACGTCTTCCCTTTAAGAGGAGGTCGACCTTTATTCCACCTCAGAATAGAAATTCATCTTTGATTCATCGTATTGTAGACTTGTGGAATTTGATGTTGAAAACTTGCTTGGGAATAAGAGGCAATACAATTCTATAATAATTTGTCACAAGCAGAAAGGGATGCCTTATTTGATTTGAAAAAAGATGGCACCGTAGCGGTATGTCCTGCAGACAAGGGTGGTGGCTATTGTACTTCAACGTGCTTCAGATTATGAAATAGAAATTCGTAAACAATTGGATGATCATGTGTTTTATGAACGTTTATCTGGTGATCCTACTAATAAGTTAAAAATGAGTATTCACTCTAAATTGTTGTCACACTTTGAAAAGGGTGAGCTTAACAAAAATGAATATGAATTTCTTAAAGTTGAGTTTCCAGTTACACCAATTCTTTACACACTACCTAAGGTTCACAAGGGATTAGATACTCCTTTATAAGGTCGTCCTATTGTGAGCGGAATTGGGAGTCTCACAGAGAATAGATCCTCTTTTGTGGATTATTTTATTAAACCATTTGTACCAATGTTGTCATCTTATGTAAGAGACTATGGATTTTATTGAGTCATTACTTAATATTGATTTTCCTCTTGATGATGTTCTTCTCACTACCTTTGATGTACGGAGCTTATACACCAATATTCCCCACACTGGAGGTTTGTTTGCTCTAAAAAAATGTCTTACTCAAAGAATGGGGGCTGTAAAGCCTAGCACTGAATGATTATTGGATCTAGCTGATATTGTCCTGACTAATAACTATTTTCGTTTTCAAGATGATTTCTTTCTGCAAGTAAAAGGAACCGCTATGGGTAGCAAAATGGCACCTAATTATGCTTGTTTGTATATGGGAGTCTTTGAAAATGAGTTTGTATTAAATGAGACAAATCCCTTTTTTCCTAAGATCTTGTTTTATAGACGGTATATTGATGACATTTTTATCATAACTAAGGCTACTCCTACAGAGTTAATTTCTTTTTTGGACTTAATCATTCGCGGACTGAACATGTCAGCTTCACTATGGAATGTGACACTACCAGCATTAGTTTTCTTGATGTTAAGAGTGTATATATGTGATGAAAAACTTCATACTGATTTGTATCGAAAACCTACTGATCGAAATACAATTTTAAGAGGTGATAGCTTTCATCCTAGACCTTTAATAAAGAGTTTACCTATTAGCCAGTTTAAGCGTGCACGCAGAACTTGCAGTACAGATGAGTCTTACTCCCAGCAATCTACTGTTTTAACAGAGAGATTTTTGAATCATGGCTATCGAAAAGAATGGATTGATAATGCCAAAAAGAAGTTTGATAACATCTCAGATACTAAGCCTGCGAGAGAAAAGTAATAATAAAACACAGCAGTCCGACTCTCCTTTTTGCATTGTAAAGTACTCAGCACTTGGTGCCGAGTTTCGTCATGTTCTTAACAAACATTGGCACATCGTACGCACTGATCCTAAGTTATCTCGGATATTTCCCAGTGGTCCAAAATTGGTTTTCAAACGTCAAAATAATCTTCGTGATGTGTTGGTAAAACCAGATTTCCATTCAAATAAGGTACAGGGCACCTACTCTTCCCTCAGGAAATTATAAATGTGGCAATTGCGCTCAATGCACTTTCAAATATAAGTCTAAATCCTTCAGTCACCCGCCGTAACATTTTAATACGTGGTACTATTACCTGTTCCTCTACGCATGTTATTTATCTTATTCGTTGTCCCTGTGGTCTTGCGTATGTAGGAAAAACTTCTAGACCGTTACGTACCCATATTTGTGAACACCGTAGCAATATTAGAACTGGTGATATGCGAAGTCCGGTAGAGTCTCATTTTAAATCAGCCTGTCTAATATCAGTGCTTTACAATACATAGGTATTGAGAAAGTCACAAAACCACTAAGAGGTGGTGATTATGAGAGAAAATTATTACAAAGAGAATGTCATTGGATTTACACTCTAAATACTTTGTCACCATTAGGCTTGAATGATGAGTTTGATATTAAGCCTTTTTTTATAATGGGGATTATGATGTTTTTCTGATGATCTTTTAATGTTGTTTGGTGTGTATTTGATGTGTACATTGGGCGTCATTTATATTGAGATTTATATAATTTTCTTGCTGTAATGTGTTTTTTTTTCTTGTGCTTAATTACGGCTAACACCTGATCCTATTTAAAGGGGATTTGTAAGCCACAATGCTATTGTGCCTGATGAAGACCTGACGGTCGAAACGTTGCGCTATTCAAATAAACTTTGAAGCATATTATATCAGAGTGCGGACAACACATTTCTTTCTTTAATTAATTTGGCCTGAACATAAGACTGGCACTGGACTGATTTTCCTTCTAGGAGTTCAAATAAGGTCGTCGCCTGCAAGTTACATCCTGTAAAGAAATTTGCACGGATGCTTTTTTGTTTGTTTTAAAACACGCTGTAATTCCTTACCTTAGTTGAAATAAATAGGCCTGTCCTATTTATTGATGCAAATGCAATGCAAAGCTAAAAAAGACAGACACTGACCGTGAACGACAAAGAAAACAATATTTATATGCGGTGCAGATCAGCAGGAAATATCCTCCTCAGATGACGGTCTCGTGATAAACAGGGAAACAAGCACTATGGCTCCGTCGTTGTTGCGGGGTATTTTTTAGGATTTTAACAGTCAGCATGGAGGTATCAAGCCAGTTTACTTTATTTATTATCAACATTATAAACAATAAAGCCAGATTTTCTTGTCAGATCTGGGTTTGGTTACCGAGAGTTAGAGAAGAGCAGCGCGTTTTCTCCGCTGTCGCTTGTTAACCGTCGGCTTGTTGAACAGACTTTCTGAGTAAAATTGACCTATATGCTTGTTTTCTTATCAAGAACATGTAAAACAAACTAAAGATAACCATATATCACAAACTGTCAATATACAGTCGTTATGTTTTGTCTGTTTTCTTTTTCGTATTATATGGTTCCGTGCAGGTTTAAATGCAGTTTAACTTTTTTTCAACATTAGAAAAGCTATATACAGGATATATTAATGTGTTATGAATATTTAATGATAATTATAAGCTTGATAAGAAATTGTGACTAAATAAAAACATAACAAATTACGCCATTATTAACTTAATTTAAATTCAAATATTAGGTTTTTTATGAGCTCAAATATTTGAATATGAAATTATTGAAAAATGCCCATCCCTAGTTTCTATTTGCAGATAACTGGAGAAACTCTGTATTTTTTCAGACCTTAAATTTAGCAAAGAAAACAAGTTCACATTCACTTTTAAACAATACAACAGTAATATTTGTACATAGAAAAAGCAATACATTTATTTTGTGATAACCCTGATTTCTATCACACTTTTCAGGTGTCTTGTCATGCTTGTCAGTCTTTCACATTGACTTTGTCACTTCTGAGGTTTGATTATGTTGAAACTCAACAGACATTGAACTGCAATGGCCACAACACATCTAGAAATGCTGATTTGAAATGACAACTTGTAATGCTGACTATGGCACAGTGTACCATTTACTATCATCCAAAACCAATTCAGAACTACCATAAACTTCTGGCACCAGCTCCTATCAGTGGACAAGGGCACAAAAACCTACTTATTTAAAAATATACGTACCGCTCAGTGAGATCTTGCGGGCAGCAATCAATTTCGCAGGAGAGCTCTGAAATAAAATAGAAAGGAGGAGAAACAAGATCCCAGTGGATGTGTAGGGAAAGAGACAGACACGACAAAAGAGACACATTGGGAAAAGAAGGGGGAATGAGAAAAAGGAGAGGGGAAGAACAAATGCACAGCTATAAGTTACCAATAATATTCAGTTGCTTAGACAGACAGTGGTTCAGAGAGACCCACCCTTACTACACACTTTTGCTGGAATTAAATGTCCCTCACATAGCTGCCATTCTCCTTTGTATTTAAAGGGATACTTCACCCGAAAATGAAAATTCTGCCATCATTTACTCACCTTCTATTTGTTCCAAATCTGTATACATTTCTTGGTTCTGATGAACACAGAGATACAACACAAGATATTTGGAAGAATACTTATAACCAGACAGACTTTGTCCCCCATTGACTGCCATAGTAGGAAAAAATACTTTATCATTTTCTTTGAGACATTTTGAAGAATGTAGGACAGCAAACAGTTCTGGGGCACTTTTGACTACCATTGTCATTTTTTCTACTATGGAATACTATCCTTCTCTGTGCTCATCAGAACAAAGAAATGTATACAGATTTGGAACAACTTGAAGGTGAGTAAATGATGACAGATGTGTCATTTTTGGGTGAAGTATCCCTTTAACTATAAATCTGGCTAACACATGCTTGACCATTTATCTACTTTACTAAACCAGCTATAAAACATGACTACTACACCTTGTCAACCAATCTTAAATCACTATCATTTGACACTAGTAATTAATTAAATAAAACAAACTAACACTCTGAAACCTCAACTTTAAAACACCTTTCCATGTTAAGTTAATAAAAACATATACATCTTGGGAAAAAGGGTTTTCCTGGTACCATTGACACCTGATTCCTCCCTGGCTTGGCTATGGCCCAACCGTACAGCACTGTATCTAGGCAACAAAGGTCCAATCAGAGGAGGCTGAGTAGCGTGGGTGATATGCGATCACAATTGAGTGTGCTGATTGGCCGGCTGACAGGAACTGCTCTTTTCTGCTGCATGTTTTATGGCATTTTGTTGATGGCATTAGATATCGCTGGTCAAAGTTTAAAGTCTTTAAAGTGTTTCTTGAGTGTTGTATGAGCAGCGAAAGTCTTTGGCACACAACAGATGATGGCTTTATAACACTGCAGGTATCTCTGGTGTCCACCCTGAATGGGGTGACTTCACATAACCAAAAAATAAAAACGAGTCCCATTTTAATGTCCACAAATTCTGGTTACAGTCTTGTTCAGGATAATGAAGTGTTTCTTCAAATCCTTTGTAGACATTTACCAACTGTGTGGCAAACACAAAACAGATCATGTTGGTAACAACGGTTTCTTTTTGGGCATTTTGCAAATGTTCTCAAATTGGGCTGTTATGGTGCCGTTCACAAGCTCATGTGGATGTTTGGGTTGATGGTAGCAGTTGCAGCAATGTTGCTTTGATTAAAGTTGAGCTTATGGTTCTTTAAAATGAGAAAGTCCAAAAAGTTGACCATTTAGGATGATATCCTTTCAAAATAATGCACTGCGTGATATTAATGGCTGCTGGCAAACTTCAGCCAAATGATGGGACCCAAAAATATCAAGAAAAATGCCTAATAATCCAGCGGTTAGTCCATAACCCTTGTTTATCAGCTCAGACTGGTAAAAGCATGAGTTCAGTTCACAAGCATGTGATAAAACAGCAGACGGCTGTGTAATGAGTCCATTTAGATATCAGTTCATTCAAGTCTTTAAGTGAGGGCAAAAATAGCAGAAGGCGTCGAGACACTTTAACAGCTGCGTGCACATCCTGTTGACAGGAGAAGTCCATCTTGTGCTTGTGTTGCTAGCATAAACTCTCAGAAAATGTCTTTGTTAAGAGAGACATGTAGTGCACAACATGACTGATGCCTTGCCCATTTCACCAGCTCTTTTGATTCTTTCAAGCAGTCCAATCAGGAGGCCACATCAGTTTTGTATGATGAGACGCAGTGGCCAATGATCCGGCAGGCTCCGTCAGGCTAAAGTGTGCAGTGGCGACTCTGGGGGGCCTAACTCAGGTACAGCCGAGACGCTTGGGCATAGCGGGGCAGGTGATGGAGGTGGAAGAGGAGAAGAGGTGGTGGCAGTATGCAGGTACCAGTATGAGCAATGGAAGAGGGGAGGGCACCTTTACAACAAAGCAATCAACGGGATTTTAAACCACAAAACAGTCATACTACCAGATCCACAGATAAAGAAAGAAAACAAAAGAGAGAGAACAGAGTGGGAGAAAGAGATAAAGGGGGAGAAAAGAAAAGGGAGGAATAGAGTCTACAGCTTACGGCTCTAACTACATTTGGTCAGGGGTTATTATACATCTTTCAGGAAAATAAAATTTGCTCTTACATAGACTCGTTGTGCTTAACTATAAAAGCTGATAATCGGATGAGCAGAAACTGTGACTGCAGATGATTCGGATTCTATATAGATAGTGCAGCTTCTTTATGATGGCATTGTAATCAAAATGATGCAAAGCTACAAATTAATATAGTCCTGCTTAGGCTGATTTAACCCTGTCCAATTTTGTGGGTGATTTACACAGGCTGGTCTAGGACAACATTCTAGTATTCAAACTGCTCAAGTAAAGAATACTGACACATTTGGATTGTTAATTTCAAGGAATTAGTTCACCCAAAAATGAAAATTCTGTCTTCATTTACTCACCCTTGAGATGTTCCATATCTGTATAAATTTCTTAGCTCTGATGAACACAGAGAAAGATATTTCGAAGAATGCTTGTAACCAAACAGTTTTTGGCCACCATTGACTACAATAGTAGGAAAAATGTATTTTTCTTTTAAACATAAAAGATATTTTGACTACTATTGTAATTACTCTACTATGGTGGTCATTGACTTTGTTTACATGCACCCTCATAATGCGATAAAAAAATATTTTTGCAATACTGGGATTACACTTTACCTCATGTAAACGCAATCATTAAATTTAAATGATGTGATTAAGCTCATAATCGCAGTAAACATAATCAAAGTAACAAGTGGTGTACGCCAGTTTTAATCACAATATGAAGGCATGTTAACACCTTAATTGCATTTATGCTGCTCTGATCAAGGTGCGCATGTGCTTCTGTCACGCACCTCAAGCGCAAATTCATTGTAAACATGACGGTCTTTACCATCAACAACATGTTGTCAGCAGTCTCTGCTCCTTACCTTCATACAGAAACAGCGCGAACGCGATGACAGCATACATCAACGTTGCTGAGACATCTTCCATCATATTTCTATATTCATCACGGCGCCGAATAACCATAAAATACATCCACATAACTGTGTTTTGCATTTGACGCGAATATATTAAAACTACAGTCAGTAACACACACCTACTGTATCTAAGATCATCGTTTGTTTTGTGTATTATAGCAAATAATTAGACTAATAAAACTTCCAAGTAAACGGGAGCAAAGAGGTGTTCTCATCTCATGTAAACATGTTAAGTCCTTATTCTGATTATTGGAAATAATCGCATTATTGATGCGCATGTAAAAGTAGTCAATGATGTCCCAGAAATGTCAGTTGCTAATATTTATCAAAATATCTTTCTCCGTGTTTATAAGAATACAGATTTGGAACAACTCGAGGGTGAGTAATTCATGACAGAATTTTAATTTTTGGGTGAACTGTTCCCTTAAGTTGTTAAAGGTATCCTGATTCATCTCAGTGTGATCTTTGTCACTACAGAGGAACATTGTAATGTTTTAAACTGCCCTTCAGTACACACTCATTAAAACACAATGACCTCAACAGCATGTCGTTCTACGCTTTATTAATCATACAAATTCCTTAGGCACTGCTGCTATAAATTGATAGGAGGTAAGGGAAAGTAGAGACAAAAAAACAGTAGAGAGACCCAAACTAATACCCGACTGTGAACTAAATAAGAAAAGATAAGACAATCTATGTTCACTTACACCTGCTAAGAAGTTCAGGTATGGTTCAGCAAAACCTGCCTCTCAAAAAGAGTTTTACCCTCTCCCCTTTTCAGAATTACTGTTTCCACTGGTCTTTTCCAAGGCCTTCTTACCTTCTCTGGACGAGGGTCGCTTGCATCTGCCTCCTGGTGGTCAGGCTGCTGCATAGCACTCTCTGAGTCCGAGCGGCCCTCCAGTTCCATGGTAACTTGGCCTGCAGGCTCAGAGAGAGTTTCCTGTTTGATCTCCCTGAAGAGAAAGAGTCAAGAAAGCAGGAGAGCGACAGAAAGAGTGAGGGCTAGCTTTCACTTTACCTATAAACAACAATCCAGCTAAATTACACTCACTGCCATACACAAACCATATGACATCCTTATCCAGGGTCAGAAAACATTGGAAAGGAACAAATGGACAACATGCATAAAATCGATCTACTAAAATCATGATCAATAATTCATCCATGACCTTCATCATTAGATCTTGCATCACCTTCTACCAAGAGTAATAATTGTCACGTCTCAAAAGAGTTACACATAAATAACAATGCTCAGACTTGTCTTTGTTTGCAAATATCTACATTAGTTTCATCGACAGTGTTGCATGCAATAAACCACTGACAGGGGAATAATTCACCCAAGCTCACGACATAGGGGATTTGATTCAATCCAACATCTCCCTTACACAAATACACCCCGCGCGCAGCACACCTTCACACTGTAATCACCTGAGGCACAGAAGCCCAGATGATGGTAGATGAGGCAAGGCTTCCCCCCTTTGCATTAATGCAGTCAACACATTCTGAGGGGAAGGGGCGGCAGCCAAATCCCCCAGAATAATTAACAATTACACATGAATGCAAAGCTGACAACCACCAAGAGGAAAACCTGAAAGACAGCCTCAAACTGAACTGCACCGGTCTCAGTTCATTTTCAGTGCATTAAGACTGACAAACAATTCATGAATAGCAAACTAAGCATATAAACATTTCCATTTTCCAACAGTCTTTGGTTCCAAGCTTGACGTTTTAAAACACACTTCTATGTCTTTTTTCTCATCGCTGTCATTACTCGTCAGGCTTCCTTCAATTTTCGGCTGGGGACATGAGCCATTATTTTGTTATTAGGGCTGTACAACCCTCTAATGCAAATTAATTTTATTAGCACTCAAATCTAGTAATTTCTGGATAACTCATTTTTTTCCTGGGCAGACTATTCATTTCAGCAACAGGTAACGTTAACAACGCTAAACAGTTTACATGATTTGCAATGTAGGCGACAAGCAAGCTGTGTTAACATTGTTTTATTCATAAGGTTGAACCTGCATCGTTTTTAAAACGCATGCGATCATGACCATGGACATCTCCATTACTAATGTATCGCTACATGCGCCTCTCGTGATTAAAACGTACTACATCCATTGTTGAATTTAACGTGGCTGAAAAAGAATCCCCCCTCCACAGCATGTTATGTATTTCAATTGGGTTGAAAAACCGAGCAAGAAAACATTTTCGGACCTCATCGGCGGATGTGATCGTGTGACCGCTCGACTGAATACGAATCATGATGCCGTGTAGGTAGAAACCCACTGGGTTTTGAGACGCCGCAAACCCTTTCCACAGATTATCCGATGAAACGAAATAGCACCTGCCATTCATCAAATATACTATACAGACCACCCTGCAAACACAACCGTTGTACTGATTAAGATAGAGAGATAAATGTCTATCAACTCAACGCCCGAGGGTATTTCTAGAAACCCGCTCTCTTTATCTCAACCTTACCCGTTTTTGTTGCCGTCCGACAGCATAATGTCAAGCTTTTACGGGAAACTCGACGGGCGAATATATACTGGTTCTGTCAGTGACGGATTCGTAAATAGAAACGCGAGAAGTGGGCGCGTTGCAAGACTGTTGTTTCTCCTGTGCAATGCGTCGATACAGTCACGGTGGCGCTCACAGAGCAGCCATATTGAGCAGCGCTGGGGGGAAGTGTGAGCAGAGTGCGAGCAGGACCCCACCTCCAAGGCCACGCCGGTTGAGAGGCTGTCATATAGAACGCCTGAATAAAAATACATCCGCCCTCAACATTTCTCCAAAAACGTCTCTTATACGCAATTAAGATGATTTAAAGCATACTACACTGTATCATTCCAAAAACAGCAATAATCAAAATGTCTAGGTGCACTGAATCTTACACGATAACACACAATGGGTATTTCCCAAACGGCATTTATGCGCTTTGGAAGCGAAGGGGACGACATTTGTAGGGGCGTTCCAAACTAAAGTGTAACGTTACACCTGAATCCCTTCGCGAAGACCCTTTTTGTCAGTGATCACTATGATTTCGTAGATTTAAGATGGTTAAAATAGAGTATAAGATCATTTAGTTTATAGGGAAGTCTGTTTAATATGTTTAATAATAGCTACTATCATATATTTCCTTTTTAAATACCAAGCAGAGTGAAAAAACAAGGTTACCTTGCCGTTGTCAAGGTAACATTTGGCCAGTCATTCCGTTTGTGAAGGGAGAAAGTAATGCCCTACACGCTTCAAACAGTTCACTTCAAGGGCTCATCCCTTCGAAGGGAGTAGGGCATAGGGATGCTCACTTCCGTTTGGAAAATACATAGTGTAAAACCTCACATACATCATGACCTAATATACTTATAAATCTGCATGTAACATTAACCAATATTTACATTATTGTAAATAGAGATACTTATTATCCATATGTGTGATTCTTTTAAACCCGAAATTAGCTGTGTGTCCCGTTCAAACGGCCACTGGCAGAAACATGTCAGAACTACCATCTGCATATGGTCTGGTGAGAAGCACTAAATGAGGGCAAATGGGCAATCTCACTAAACTATGCATGACAACAGGCTGTTGAGTTTGAGCTCATACATTTCTAATGTGTTTAGTATATTTCTGTGATTCCAGAAAGAAATGCGAAGACAATACAGTCGTTATGAAAACCATTCAGATCTGAATAGACGTTAGAAATGCATGTAAGTGGGGTTTGGCATATTTAAATCCTTAAAACAAATACGTTCAAAATACCGAGATAAGAACAGAAACCATTACTTTATGACACAACCAGCACCAAGACTAAAACAGAGCATAAGAAAAAGCTCAAAAGTAATTTTATTTTGTTTACAGTTCATTAAGCTTATAAAAATATGCTGAAATCTGTTTTGACATATTGAAAGCATTTTGTTTGTGGGTTTGAACATATGTAACACCCGTTTCATACTGCACGCGTCAGCAGCGCGTATTTTTTTCGGCGCACATGCTAACAGATGAGAGCATTCATACCGCACGTGTAAGCAGCGCGTGCTCGCGGAGCAGAAGCGGCACGTAAGCAGCACTGCAGCGATCATTTCGGCGCCGAGTCTATTTTTGCTGCGCTGCTCACGCTCAATTAAAGCAACAGTGCATACTTTACGGTCAAAATACACATGGATTGACAGGAAAAAGTAACATTTTTACATTTAAAGCATGTAAGTGGTGTCTAATGTGTTTTTAACAGTCGCCATGCGTTTCAAAAACTTTTGCCAGGCGTTTTTTTGGCCTAAACCACAACAGCACATTTAAAGGATTTATAATACAAGTATATCTTAAATGTTATGCTTATATTGCATATGAAGGAGTGGAAAACGATTGCATTACGCTGTCAGTGTACTGTCTGAAACACACTGTGTTTCAGACATCTACATAGACATCATGTTATTTGCTTATATTGTGTACATGTGAGAGAAAAGCCATTGCATCACTCTCCTATTGTGAGTTAACCCTTTAGTGACTTTGTATCATTCAAAGCACGATGGCTTTTTATTTATAACTTGCACTACGTAGATCTAAAAGAGCATGAAACAGGCGGATATAACAAATCATAGTTATGCAATCTACTTAAAAAGCGCTTTGATTAAGTTCTGGGAGATATTTCGCTCATTGATGTATGTAAATAACGTAATGCGAAATTGCATTGTTGTACCGTGGTTCCCAGGCAGCGCGGTGCATACGCTGCCGGTGTGAAAGAACAATGGGTACACGCTGCTCCCGCTCCGCCTACGCGCTGCTCACACGTGCAGTATGAAACTGTTGTAACACTGTGTATATGAAAGATGCTGCTGACCTGGGAGATTGGGTCTTTTCTTTAATATCTGCTTTTTGTTTCTCTGTCTTCTTATCCTGGTTTAAAACAAACAAAAATAACTTATGAAACATTTACAATATAGTCATCACAAAACAATGTCAATATTTTACTTGTTTTTATACAAAACAAATCTCCTGTGTTTTTCTTCAGATCACACTACATGTGTGAGAAGTTTTGCTCAACTCATTACACCCAGAGAGACCAGATAGTCAAACTGGTGCATCAGTATTAGCATGGCAGGCTCATCATTAGAAAACACAAAAGAAGAGAAAAACCAACAAGAATTATAGGGTGGAGGGTGGACATGTGGATAAGCGATTACACACCTTTTTTTGACTGTGTGGCCTGGATTTCTCACGTGAAGAGCTTGAAGAACAGGAGGATGATGATTCTGAATCAGAGTCAGAAGATGAGTGACTTGATGTTGAGGAGCTTGGTTTGTGAGCGTCTGTTGTTTTTCCTAGTTCACCTTCATCAGATGAAGAGTGTGAAGATGGGACCATTATACTCTCCTCTTTTGCTCTAGGTGACTGTTTCTCTAGTATCTTAACTTCTTTGTTCTCCTCACTGTGTTTTGATTGAGACGTAACTGTATGAGTCTCTGTCTCCATCATAACATCTTCAGAGCAGGTAGGCGCTGTGGTGAGAACTGACACCTGCTCAGGTTTTGAGGGTGACTTAAGTGACTCAGGTGGCGGGACAGCAGAGAAAATTCGTGGTCTTTTAAGTGGAAACATTTTGGATGATTTCATATGGAATGGTGCAGCGGTCTCGTTCACTTTCTCATTTTCTTTCTCTTCACCTCTTTTTTGCTCATTTTTCTCATCCTGAGATTCTGAGATCTTATTCTCCAATTTACGATGAGCATCTTGCTGAACAGAGGACATTGTGGGTACTGATACAGACACATGTGGCCTGTTAAGCTGCTGAGCTGAGATTTGAGGTTCGGTCTGAACATTTGTTCCCATAAGTACTTCAGGTGCTTCTGCTGGTTTGCCACCCTCCTGCTCTTCAACTTCCATTTCCCCTTCTATCCCTACCTTCTGTCCACCACCAAACACACCCTCAGACTCCATTTTGCGTACCAGCAGACTCAGAGGACCAGGTCTTCGTGTGGACAGAGGTTCTGGGCTGCTGGATCTAGAACTGGAGCTGGAATCCTGCCTCTTGAAGGGGGGAGGAGATGGCATGGAGCCGGGCCCCGGAGCAGCACCATCTCCCGGGCCCACTGCTTCATCTTGGTCATGGGGGCTCTGTTTGGGAGTGTCAGGAAGTAGAAAGGAGAGCTCTGGGGGTGGGGATGGAGGAGGAGTGGGTTGGCGGAGCTGCAGAGGAGGCTGAGGGACTGGCTGAGGTTGGGGAGGGATGTGTTGTGGGGGTTGAAGCTTTCGACGGGATCGCTGGGGGCCTGTGGCTGGTGGAGGTTGTACAGGAGGAGCCCGCACACTCTTTTTTGCATTTGAGGAAGGACCCCATTCATAATCGTCGTCGTCACTGTCATTATCCTCTTCCTCATCATCACCATCAGCTTGAACAAAAGCTGCAGCTCTCGCAGAACGGCTAAGCTGCAACACTGACTGGGCAGGACCTGTTTCAACTGGGGCTGTTCCTTCCCTCTCTTGGGAACGAGGCATCATAAGTGGCAGGCCTTGACGCTCGGGTTGTCCAACCACTCGTACAGACAAGGAGGCAACTGCCCGTGGAGGAGAAGGTGTGGCAACTTCCTCATGGCTGGGGAAATTAGAAGGATGTCTGATCCTCCCGGCTTTAGTGTCAGGGGGTTCGTGAGGCAGATGAGAAGGGCTTATATCTAGCCTGTGTGATCCCGTTAAACCAGGGTCCTGAGGCAACCCTCCTCCACGATCCCCACCTCCACCCTCTGCCTGGCTTACAGATAGATGAGAGTGTACAATGCGATGCTGAAAAACAAAGAATGCAATACAGTGAAACCGTATCCCATGGCCAACCATACATATTACAGGGTAAAGAACAAGCAAAAACTTGTCAACTGGAATTTAATTTAGAGGTCAGTGCCAATTACATGGGACAAACAAATTGTGTATTTGCTGATTTGATTTTAAATAAGCTTTAAAGATCGTGTATCATGCAATGTCATGCATTCTGACTTCTTTACACTGTTAAACGTGCTGGCTTTTCATGCTTGACATGGTCAAACGGTAAAAAAACGAGTTGGACGTATGACATAGTATTTCTGACTATTCTAAAACTAAATACTCTTCAAAGATACGATGTATGCAATACTACTGTATAGGCACTCAAGATTAATATGAGATTGGCAGAAACTGCGTGTGATACGCGATCTTTAAACAAAGGTGTATGTACCTTGTCTGACAGACATGAAGTGCTTTCGCTGGTCAACATGTGGTCATCCTCCTCTGGACCAGCAGGACGCTGTATCTCTGAAAGGAACATTGCAAATGTCATCAAACTTAACATTTCTTCTGCTATAAATGCTGTATCAACAACCTAAAAACAAATGTAATTTTGAATCTGAAATTTCAATGAGAACATAAAGTGCATATAGCTCAAAGTCAAAGTCCATACAAATGCACAAGGACGAAAAGAAACAGGTAAACATTCAAGAAGGTGACTGAAAACCTAGTGTTTCCTCAGAGCACACTGCAAGTGTGGGAAGTTCAGTTGAACTCACTTACACCCAGAGAGACACAGTCAGACTCTGGTGCATCAGTATTAGCATGGCGGGATCATCATTGGAAACATTAATGAGCCGTTTTTAAACATCATATATCATTATACAATAGAGGTGCCTGCATATGTTAACACAGATGGTCAGTGTTACAACCTGTGTGTATGTGCAGTTCTTACCATCTGCCTCCGTAGCTTCTCGTGCTTCTCTCTCCAGTCTCTGTCGAAGGAGCTCCTGCTGTTTGGCCAGGTACTGCTTTATAAAGCTGTTCTGACTCATCTCCTCTCCAATCTGAGATACACACAGGAAGAACATACTTAAGCTCTTCATCCCAACTCCCCCCACACAGATGTAATAGATGCTCAGAGGCTATATGGGCTGTATATTGTCAGATAAAAGGCTTGATTTAAACAGATCTATGTGGTTAACCCCAACACTCCATTCGTTTAGATTACAATTCTCGTTAAATTAATCACACAATGAAACATTTTTACAGACTCTACTCACAAGCAGCATATTTTCTTAACTTGTTTAACTGTTGTTATTGATCCACAAATAGAGCACCTGGGCATGTATGAAAAAATCCTCTCACCTGAGAGTTGGGTTGAAGTCCAGCATGATGGGTGGATGTTCGCTGGAGATTCTCCAACATCAGAGCCTTCACAAACACAACAAACAAGCACATTAAAAATAAAGCGACTGTCAAGGTAGTTCAAGGACTGTTTAGACAAACCAGAAAAGCAACACAAACCCTGTTTTCACAAACTCTGCCAAGATGTCCGATTAATCACAGAGATTCAAACCTATTATACGCAACTAACATCATGAAAATAAACTCCAATAGCGCCAACAAATGACTCACCCGTACAGCAAAACATGACCGCTTGCGACTTGGCACTACAGTGTGATTGATATCTGAATGCAGTGTGTTTTTAACAGAGGCGGGAGTGGTATCAGCCTTTCAAAATATTCAGCAGTTAACACATAACGTTACTTCGCAGACGCCCGTGTAAATTGGACAGTTATCCGGTCGTTATGGTAAGTGTCCATAGAAAACAACGGCAATGACCCATATGTCATGTAAATGCAGTTTCAAAAAGAGTAGGGGGGTATGAACGATTTTCATACCCCCCCCAAATTACGCTGTATTCAGAAGCAAATCAATTGCGCGTGTTTTCAAGTGTAAATGTGAAACGGTCGAACTTTATTCACGGGTGAATCTCTGCATTTGCATTCTCAGTTCGTTTTTCCCAAGCAGTTATTTTGTTCTTCATTTAAAATGTGTTTACGGGCGATAAAAATGTTAAACGCAAATCCATCACAAGGCTGACAAGCGCGCCCCCACTACAAACATACCACGCGCGGGCACGACGTAAACTCTAGCGGTTTTGTCATGACAGACTGTTAAGAAAAACTGCATCATTTAAACTATGCCGATATAATGTTAACACCTCGGAAGATAGGGGAACGGAGATGTGCTATGGATATGCAGTAAACATGCGGAATTGTCCACATGTTCTCCACAATCATTCCCGCTTATAAAGCAAATACTTGGCCTGCCTGTCGGCTCCGGCTCAACTTGACAGCACACGGTTGCAACACTTCGTCCTTCGACCAAACTTACCCCTTTCAGTCGTTTAATAAGTGCATTTTTCTGTCCACTTTTGGCGAGACCTCTTTGCTCCAGAGCGGTTTTTAAATCCGCAACACGAAGCGATTGAAGCTGTTTCCCGTCTAACGTAACATCGTCGAGTTCCGCCATTTTGCTTCACTCGAGCGCTCGAACTTCTGGGGTTGTGCACGAGCGCGCTGCGCGTCACCGCTCGCGGATCTCCGGAAGACACACAAGTTGATGTATATTCAGAAGTGGCAGGCATTTCGTTAAAAACGACATTCAAAATGCATGCATTGGAAATAAAGAAAACGATTTAGCGTTACAAACCAACACAGTCATTCAATGTTGTGACCTCAATGTCCTTCGTGGGTTATTGCAATGAAGCATCTCTTTAATGTCAGTATATACAAACATAACATGACACAGCGATCGAAAAAAAACACACAATTTTAATTGTATGGGTTCTGTAAAGTACCAAATACGTCCTATATGCACCCAAATACCTGTGGACCATGTCTTACAAATAAAATGTTAAAATTAACATTAGTGTCAAGTGGAATATCACAAACATCCTGGTAAAAAAATCACATTCTTAAAGCAAACATGTAATTATCAATGGCAGGTTACAGGAAACCATCCCATATGTGCATATATTTTTTAAACAGCAACTTAAAGACATGCAGACATTCGATTACCAAAATGAAATAAATATAACTATATAGGACAATCAAATCTAAGCATTACTATAAGCACTTAATTTAAGAACTTAGAAAGAAAATAACAGGTGATCGTCTTGAGAGGAAAGGATGCTTGCTGAGGACTAGTGAATAAATGCAATGTCTATATACATAAATATTTGTTTTGTACAGAAGGACAAGATAGTTCATTCAAAATCAAATAGTTTGTAGTTTAGCCTATCTACCTGAAAGTGTTAAGAAGTATATTCTGAAGTACCTGTTGAGGCTCTTTAATCCTCCTTTACTTCTAAATTGTGTTGTAGGCTAATACTGATAAAGTCCACCAGATGGCACTTGGAGGTCACTCAAACACCAGGACCAGAATAATAATCTATTCTTGTAATACAAAATCTTATTCTGAATAATCCTCAGACTAAGATCCACTAAATTAGACATTCCATCACTTTGTAACGCCAAATCCACTGCATCCATTGTGATAGGACTAACCAAAATTATGTTAAAACGAATAAAGGCCACAATAAATAAAGCAGTACATACATAATTAACAGAGGGCTGAAAATATTTGACTTTGCCATAAAAGGAGAAAAGGGTGCAAACGTACCTAAGTAGACTATATCTCAAGTAACAGGTGTAAGACTAATTTTCACCCTCATCTGTGTGGTCTGACTTTACTTTTTTGCCACAAAACCAACACATCTTACATTAAACCAAACAGTGGAACAGTTTGAATAATACTGAAAGCTTTACACTGGGGGTTGAATAAAAATAATTCAAGTATTTTGAGATAGAAATTGGGAAAGAAAGCAGAAAAATAAAAGAACAGTAACGAGGACTTTGAAATGCAGTAACGAGGACTTTGAAATGCAGACTATGAGGATCACACATAAACAGGAGGAAAAATGTATGACTTCATTTTTAAGACAGGAGGTAAACAGGTGCATGTGTCAACCCGTGTACTCACAAGGTCTAGACTGGTAAGAACCGAGTGGTTTGCAGGCCTGTCTGCATAGTAAACAATCCCAAAACATTTTGTAAGCACCAGCAACTGTTTTGATTGCTTCTATAGAAGCTAATAGATATTTATACATATTGCTGTTTCAGAAATGCTGCATAGCCTATCAAAAACAAAAACCCTGTTTAGTATTGTTTGTTGCCCAACTTGTTGCCCAAACTGCTTCACACTTAAGTTGCCATTGTTAGCAAGTGCAGAAACTTGGCAGAATGCAGCGGTGGGAGTGGGAGAATTACGGTAAGAAAACAGCGAAAAAGCATGTGAGCGAATAAGGAGGTGAGTTGGCCTGACAAACAGGTTTATCTCTGAATCAGCATTGTGGGAAAGATCATCTAATACCTGTCCACCAAAAATTCTCATTCAATTCCTGTTGTACTTCAGATAATATAATCCTGATTTTTATCTTCTTCAGCTTCTGAAACTGCCCGATCTGAACAAATGGCCCATTTGGTTACAAATGTAACCAAGACCACAACCCCCTAAACTGTCCAACTAGTCACTTCTTTAATCTCTTTACCACAAAGGCCACTTCACATTTACAAACAAATAAAAGTAGTAGGATAAGTATTTTACATGAGGATCCTTAAATGGAGATTTTATAACAGGATCACTGTTAAATGTGATGATGAGATCTCGGGATAAGGGGACAAAATAAAGCTTTAAGAAAATATGCCTGAGGTCGCAAACATCTTCAAACGAAACATCCATCAATAAGTTATTACAATGTTTAAGTGTGCTTGGCACCATAAACTAATATGAAAAGAAAAATAACACACTCCTCCTAAGTCACATCCTACACGCTGATACACTTATATTCACTCACTGTTATGAGTCAGGCAGTGACACACTTTAGACACCTTCTCAAACACAATCAATAAACAAATATATATATTTAAAAAAAAAAATAGTAAGGCATTCCACTGTGAATTATAAAGCTAAAAAAACACCAACTATATCAAGATGTCTCAGCTAATCGCTGCAAAAGCCCAGAGAACCCTGCAGCATGCTGGGATAGATCAGCTACTCTGTCCACCATTTCTTGCGTAGCGGGTACTGAAGGGTAATTCTGGGCCGCCCCCTTGGTTGCCACAACGACCGCTTTTAGAGCTTGACAGAGGCGTCCACTGGAGGTGGTGACCTGAGGAGACAAACAGCGGTTTGTGTTTTAAATCCGTTTTAAAAAACGTCACCTGTTTATTACTGCATTGCTGGAAAGTGACAAGTCAATGTGTTTATCAGCTTGTTCACTTCCCTGACTGTTCATGTTGTGTCTCGCCCTTGGGTTATTAACAGCCACAAGAGTGATATTCACAAGCACATAAGCATATATTAGGTGCGTCTAATATGATCTTGTTGTAGCATGAATCATTACTTACATTTGATATATCACACCCGGTTTTTAACAACATTACAAGAAAAAAGTCCAACAAAATTATCTAACCTTTGCCCTGAGATCCGAAGAGCTGAGGAGGCGCGCAAGTGTATCCCCAATAAAGACAAGTTTGTGTGCAGTTACAATAAGACTCTTCCCTCTGGAAACAAAGACTCGAGGTGGTTGGTTCCCTTGGACACTTGTGAACAGCGAGTCAATGGCATCAGCCAGGCATGAAAGATGAGAGAGACTTTGGGATGAATAGAACGAAAGAAGCTCTGAATCCTCCAGAGACAGTGAGACAGGTGGAGAGGGACTCAACTGTAGAGAAACAGAGATGTAGACTGTTTATATATGTACTTCAGCAGATGTGCAACAAACTTCTTGCTTCAATTGTGCAAGACGCTGAAAAACAAGACATGAGGCACTGGGCAGAGACGTCAGTGTGACGCATATGTGCATAGACTCATAATTAGGCCAAATGTGCGCGGACTGAACGCAAGATGGCATCCCGTGTGAAAGGCCCTTTAGTATGTGTGTTTAGGAACATAACACATAATCAAGGACTTACTTTATTGTCAGCTGTGGTGATAAGCTGTGAAGAACTGTGATCTGTGTGGCTGTCTAGTGGAGGCTCGGGCTTCCCCTAATTCACAACAACAAACAATGTAAACGTTCACAGAAAGAGAACTAAAGACCATATAAATGTTACAGCAGAGACTAATGCAGATACCACAGTATGAAAGGAGAAGTATAGAAACAAGACAGGAAATTAACATCTGTGGGAAAACGTTATATCAGACAACCTAAACCCTGTTCTTGATACAGACTTTGTGACATTAAAATTTAGAGCAATAATGTTGATGTGTGGGCGATACTCTTTGGCGGAGTTTGCCCCACTGTGCCACATGGGCTGCATGTGCAAACTTTTCTACAATTTCCCAATAAAAAGGTGTCTAACCTGCAGTTTGACGTATCCCACACTGTCACCAACAGGATATGAAGGCGGTGGAGTAGGAGTTAAACCAATCCCTGCATATTCATTCCCGTGTTCATCATCCTCCACCCTTCCTACAGTAGGGGCTAAGGAGACTGTTGCTGGGGGCAACGAGAAGGCCACTGGTGGTGGAGGAGGAAGCGGTCGTTCCTGGATCCAGCTGCCCTTTCGTGACCCCATATCTCCTGCAATGGGCTTGACCTCCGCCACCGGTAGAGCAGGAAGAGGTCTCCGGGACAGAGACTCCTGAGAAGGTAATCGGGGCCGTGCCTGCGTTTGAAGAAGTGTGGCGGAATCTTCCAGAGCACAACGGACCATCGCGAGTAGACCGTCAGCTGGAGGGGCAATGCCACACACTGACAGGGCAGGAAGTAGGTCTGAGAGACGGGTCCAAATCTGCTGCAGAACTGGAGGAACATCACTGAAGTGGCCAGCTTTCCAAGCAGAAAGGATTTCAGCCAGTGCAGAAGCTAAGTCTCTGGAGGGGGTGGTGGTGACAGAGGAGTAAGTCAGTGCGGACTGGACGAGAGCAGAGAGAGAGGCTTTCCACTGGATGTCCCCAGAGCCGGTGCTTGATATGGACAATCGACGCGTTGGGATTTCTAGAGTGAGTGCAGGCATGTCGTAGATGCCTCCGTCGACTTCCGATCCATCATCACAGGCTAGATCTTGCTTTCTTGGAGTGGAAATGGAATTAATCCCTGCAGTTAATCCCGGCATCTCGCCTGACTCCAAGGGCAACCCAGGGAGACTGGGAACACTGTAAACATCCTCATCCTCTACATCACCAGTCGCAGCGGCTGCACCTGAAATATTGTAGGTTTTCTGCTTATGCTCTGAAGAGGAATTAAGGGCCAGAGTGGGGACATCATAAATCTGTGAATGACAGAAAATGAGGAAATTACGCATAGTCCATAGTTTATCATTTGACAGTCTGAATCTCAGACTCCATTCAGTTCTACAATAACGTCATTATAAACCCATTATTCAAGTCCTGAGGTTGGCATGAGTTTAACAGTCCTTGCATTAAGCCTGAATTGTGCTCTATGTGTTTAACTTTTGTGTGGGAACACAAAGCCTTGGCTACTGGTCAATTTAGTATGTGTTCTCCAGTGCTACACAGTTGACCTTGTGAAGGTCTCTTATGTGTGGCCACCATCAATATGTAACTAGACTGCAAAGAAGTGACTTAATATATTGTACGTGAGGACTGGAGGAAAAGGACAGTGTCTATAAATCAAAAGCAAAACAGCATAATTGTATGGCTGTAACATTTATTTATCATGTTGGTTTTTGCAGTGGGGATTAAGAGGAATCAAAATGAGAGGAAAGGAGAAAGCATGTGGGTGGAGGGCTGAAGAGAGCAAGGACACTTGGGTCTGGCTAATCTGCCCAACTCGACAGGCGAGTGTAACTTGCGTGAGCAGAAGAAAAGTGCTGGATGGAAATAGCTCACAGCTGAAAAAAGGTGTGGTTGAAATGGATGAATAGGAGAGCTAGAGCAAGAAACACAGAACAAGAAAAACAGCAAGACGAAGAAGGAAACAGCAAGAGAGCCAACAAGATTATAGGCTGTTTGAGATGTATTCAGATATTTAAAAGCAGACAGTTTTGCACCCAAAAATAAACATGTCATGTCATTCAACATTTACTAAAAATATTTTCATGTTGATATTTAATTTGTAAATCTCATTTGTGTCTACATTTAAATATGCTGGATGAATATGCGTTGCACAAGGTTTGATGTCAAACAATGTGATGTAATGTGCCACTCACAAACATGCGGAAAAGAGATGAGGCCAAGATGAATAATGAATATAGTAAACAACTCATGCTTTTGACAAAAAACATTTGACATGATGGTTAAATGCTGACCATGTTTTTCCATTAAATGTGAACTGTTACAAAATGGATGACATGTCTGGTTTCTTACCTCAGAGGCCTGGTCAGTGTGTACAGCACGAGGGGTGTTATAGATCCCATCATCCTCCTCAGAAGGCACTACAGGAACTGAATGTTGCCACCTTTTTGTGGGAGGTGTATCGTATACCTAAAAAGTGCAAGGTTAAATATTAGAAACTATAATTAATTATTTTAAATCAGAAACCATATCTAACAATTTCCAAACAACTTTCTAGAGAGCATCAACTTTCCTCTGTCCTATCTGTTCTAATGCATCTTACCTCATCATTGAGTTGTTCTGAATTTGCATCTGCTTTTCTGGTCACTGCTTCACTGTTCTTTTTAATCTCGTTCACTTGTGCATTTCCATTTTTATTTCCCTGTCTCTCCTCCTCCAGCATCTGCGCCTGCGGGGATGCAAGGCTTGACTGGAGAACAGGTTTCATGGCTGGAACTGGGCTAGACTGAGGTAAATCTTTTCTGGTTACACTTCTAACTGGTGGTGCTGGCGGAGGGGGTTTGCGACCAAAGTTTGGGGAGCCTGGTACTCCGGACTTCCCCGTCCTGGCGAGTAGAGGGGATTCTCTCATGCCTGCTTGGGGCAGTTTTCCTCTGCCAGTAGGTGTTGAAGAAGTACCCTGTGGCTTCTGGGATCCTCTGCCAGAAGGAGGTGTTTGCTTAACATTCTGCCCCGATGTTAATGGAGCAGAGACTCCTAAAGTTCCAGAGGGATGTTTGCGCTCAGATTGAGGTGTCCTTAATATTGCTCCTCCAGGTGTGGTAGGGGTTTGGTACATGCTTGGGGCATCTTGGCCAGCCTTATTTTGGGCAGGATTAATAGGGGTAGTCATTCCTGGTACACACTGTCCTGCTACTGGGGCACCACTCGTAGGAGTCTGATATAAATTCTCATTGGTCAATGCAGTTACAGCTGGTCTAGGCACCAAGTAGCATCCATCGGAATGGCCTGCCCCTGCATCTTTTGTGGTCAAATACCTTGCCTCCCCTCCTGTTTCGACAGCAGACCTCGAAACAGCACTTGGACTCAGATATACCGAATCTGATGCCAATTCACCCTGTGATCTGTATTGTGCCGTCAGCGGGGCAGGTGAAGTGGGTGTCTGGTAAAAGGTCCCTGACTCCCCGCCCCGTCCTCTAAGAGAAGGGGAGCGGGGACGGCCTGCCACAGCCATATCCCCCCAGTCTGGACGAGGCCTGGTTCCAGAACTAGAGTGTGATCGTGGCCTTCCTCCATCAAGATGACGTAGATCTCCAGACCTGACTGGGACAGCTGCCGCCCCAGGGCTTTGGTAAACCCCTTCTGTCAAGCTGGGCGGTGAAAGATACACCCCATCTGCATCTTCAGCACTTAGTCCATTTAAACAACCTTGTTGGCTGGGTGACAGGTGGACTGAATCCACACTAGGAGCCCGTCGAGTTTCCATACATGTGCTTGGAGTGAGAGTCTGGGAAGTTAGGAGGAGACGTAGTCGGTTGGCAGGAGCAATGCCTTGCCGACCATGAAGGGAGCAAAGCCACCAGCCAGGTCCACCTTCCTGCTCTTGGTCAAGAACCATCAGGATATCACCTTTACGAAATGCCAACTCCTCTGGGGTTTCAGCAGCATTGTCAAAAAGTGCCTTTGCAAGCACAGTCTAAAAGACAGTAGAAGAGAATAAATATAAAACAAAACTCACAATTTGGTTAATTTAAAAAGAAAAAAATAATTCCACATTTTCATTTTAAATCAGCATTTCTAGATGTAATGTGGCCATTACAGTCCAGTGTCTGTTGAATTTCAATAAAATTAAACCTCAGGAGCGACATAAAGTCATTCAACAGTTACGTGCAGGACTGACAGCATGACAGGACACATGAAAACTGATCAAAATCAAGGTTATCACATAAAGAAATAATCTTTGAACTTTTCCTAAATACATATACAAATATCACTGTTGTATTGCTTAAGTTAAAAGTGAATATGAACTTGCAGTATTTGAGGTCTGAAAAAATACAGAGCCTATTTTTTAACCGGTTTATTTTCTGCAAATAAATGAAATGGAAACAATATTTTTATTTGAAATTTGGGAGAAATATTGTTAGTAGTTCACAGAATGAAACAAACCTTTTTACCTATTGTACCCAAACACAAACCTATAAATAGTAAATTCAGAAAAACTGAAATGATGCTTTGAAATGGTCTCTTTATTTTTTGGGCGAGTATATGTCAGAAATGTTTATGAAAAGGGTAGCTTGAAAGAAATGAGGAAGAGGAACCAATTAGAAGCCTTTCAGTAATAAATAAACGAACTTATCGTACAAGTCCTTATCAAGGATACAAAACATGAACCCATACATGCATTTAAAAATTACATAAATATTTGATAAAGAAATAAAGAAAAATTTTAGAAAGTGCAAGAAAGAAAAATGCAGATGCAGTGGTGCAGATCCCAACGTGACTGGAATGCCAGATTTCATTAAAGAGCTAGCAACAACATAATCCGGTTGTTGTTTAAATCCAGTGTCCTCAGCTCTGAGCCCTCAAATGACACGGACTGAGTTAGTAGGGGAAGTCAAAAAAAGGAAGCAAAACTTCAACTAGGTTTAATCAAGAGTTCAGTGAGCAACATTATTTTATGTTTGTTTAACAAACACATTGGACAGACCATCAGGACGACATCACAATGATGAACATCATGGCTGAATATCAAAAAATATATTTTGCCTCTGAGGACTCAAACATTCAAAGAGGAAGCATGGGCGATTATAAATCAGGTTAAGAAACAAAATATGAGTAGCGTTAAAGATAATCGCTGACCTATTTTCTTGTCATGCATAAACCCTAACAGAGAAGTGCTCTCTAGCAGATGTCGTGCATATAAGATAAACAGTTAGAATGATGTTACGGATGTCATGGGATAGCGTCATGGTCTTTTTGTATTCAGAAGCCCACACTGCGGCCCTCATGGTTCAATCAATATTGATAGAGAGAATGCATAAGTAAGGGCAGAGGTCTGTGATTATGGAAGAGAGAGAAATAGTGATTAAGGAAAAGAGCTGCTGAGTTAATGATAATGAGAAAGACTGGTGGGGGAGGGGTTCAACATCTGTCCCCCTGTTTAAGGTCCTTTTGTCATCCTCTTTTTACCTCTAATTTCCCTCTCATTCACTCATTCCCCACAGGGGATGTATTGCTCTGGGGCAAGCTGAGCCCCAGTACCAGCCCCAGTACTCCAACCCCCCAGATTGGACAGCAGAGAGATTTGATTTTACAGTGGTGCCTTGAACAGCAAAAACTATCAAGCAGTCACAGTCATTTTAGTCATTTTAAATGCAAAGACGCACACTCACTCACCGATAGCGACATGATTGAAGTCGTTTCTCCACAGTTTTTGGCTTTGTTAATTCTACATGGGCTCTCCTCTGAACTTGTGCCCCATTCACATGCAAACTGTGTCAGTCATCTGCATGTTTAACAGATCTGCTTTTCCATTAACCTGAAGCGTGCAGAGGAGGGAAATATAATGAATGGGCTTTATATCAAAAGTAATCAATTTCACCAAAGCATGACTACACAGAGATCTTTGCAATTTGTGATTTTCATCACATTTGACGTTGATCATGTATTTTGAACCCTGTATATAACATAAAGATATTTCAATGATAAATCCCATAATCTAACTGAGACTGTAATGTAATGAAGTCACTAGTGTTTTACAAATAGACTTTAGAGTTGTTAAAACATGTAAAGACAGTCAACTGCAGTGGTTAAACTAGTCAGACCAGCCATGGAGCTTCAGCGGCGAAGCGAAGACATAATTTCATGAAATTTCGTAATGTTCCTAACTTTTTCCAAGGCTGTCTTATATTTTGTTTTTAAATTTGGTTAACCTTGATTGGCCAGCCAACTGTGCTATATGAAATCATTACTTAGTAATTATGTGTTAATAGAGGACGAGACATCATTTCGCATTTATATGTATTCTTTTCATCATTTTACATTGTAATTTAAAGTCCTTGAATAAAAAATGTGCCTTAAATAAAAAATACAAATGTAAAATATGAACAGAACAGCTGTGACACAACAGCCTACAAAAGACTAGGACACTGGCCTTTTAAACACAAAACATATACATTATAGGTATGTCAATGCTTTAAATATATTTACAATCCTGTCTATATAGTCTTTTCCAACACTTTTTGAGTAGATTTAATTGCAGTATGCTGCATCAGCATAAAATTGACAAAAATCACAGTTTAAGCCACGTTTCGTTTTCCATCCAACGAACATGCAACCTCAAGGTTTCCTTTATGCAGCATAAACCCAGAGAGACAGACGGGACTAAAGGAACGGTCAAACAGAGAATATAAGAAAAAGCTCTCATGCTCCGGGTAAAACGATAACAGCTGCATAAATATTACTCTGGTGAAATGGGATGCTATGTATTTAAATCACAAAGGGACAAACGAACAGCGATACCTCAGTGTATGTGAACTAAATAAGCAATGCGCATCTTACCGTTCACATGTCTGTCAATATCACCTTCAAATACAGAAGTAGAGTCAAACCTCACTAATCATATCTCCTCAAAAGACTGCAATGCACGGCTGTTGTTTTTCTTTCTTTCTTTGGGGATACGCGTCTCGCTCCGTCAGGCTTCGCCCTACCCTGGCCTTCTTGGTTTTGAATTACAGTTGAGCGCATATGGTTGCTCCCCCCTCAATGTGCCCGACACAGCACGACTCTCAACAGTGCATTACGCCCTCTAGTGGATCGTGTATCTATCTATCTATCTATCTATCTATCTATCTATCTATCTATCTATCTATCTATCTATCTATCTATCTATCTATCTATCTATCTATCTATCTATCTATCTATCTATCTATCTATCTATCTATCTATCTATCTATCTATCTATCTATCTATCTATCTATCCGTAAGGCATGGGAAAATAATATATCAAAATAACTGAAAACTGATTATTACAGTAATAAAAAACAGAAGTAAAATATAATAAAATATTAATGAGCAGTACTGCATTAGTTATTAAACATGTAATATATGTATATCATATTCTGGTTTTTACATTTCTAGAGTGTAGTTTCTTTAGCATGCCTAAACACACAAACGCCACTTTTATATTTCTTAGCATAATGAAATTGCTGGTATTAGACTATTGCCTGCCTTTGATACCCTTTGATTTTGACTATGACTGAACACAGAAGAGCTTGTATTACCCTTAATTTACTGTAATACATATAGCACTGAAACAATATACTGTAGGTCCCTGCCCACTTCATGTGCCCAGTAATGCACTTCATACTTTTCTATGCACTTTCTAGACTAGAGAAAGTTGTTGCTGGCTGATGGATTGAAGACAAACTCTGTAAAAAGAAATAAGTAATAAAATAAACGTCAGAAAAGCAGAAGCTGAAATTATATGTTGTTACATAGTATTATCATGTGAGTGCTGAGGTAGCAAGGAAGGAATAGAAGGAAAGATGTGTTATAAGTATATTCTGTCCAAAGAGTGTAATATGTTGATATTGTAGGGCAGTTCAGAGGGATGTAGATGCATTTTTTTACATTTTTACAAAACGCAGGAGACAGAGGTAGGTAACACAATGTGTGGGCAGCGATGCTCTTTTCTGGCCTTTGTGCGGTATCTGGAGCAGCCAAACAAACAGCGCCATCTGATGCCTGACACAAGTTCAGTATAAATTGCAAGTAGGGGTCTACGCAGGTCGGAGAAATGGGCGTGTCGAAAGGTTTCTTCTTGGTCAAAGGTGCTCTTCCCTGGCATACCACACATACGTAGTTTCTTATAACAGGAAGAAGGTCGTAGTAAGGTGTGTGTAATGCAAAGTTTGCAAACTTGTGAACTTATGATCACATAAAAACTAAACATTTCTAAAAAAAAAAACATGATGCAATGTACAGCAGGTGGCAGTAACAATCCAAAGAAGTGAGCGGCTATTTAACAAGAAGAAGAACTTTTGCTTCGATCCGAAGTCCAAGCAGGATATAAATGCTATATATAACATAATTCCTGTTGTTTTCCGTTGAAGTGTAAAATCTAAATGTAACATACAATATAACTAAACAAAAGTAAAGTATTGAGCGACCACTAAATATGTAGTTTTTTATTATTTTGTAGCATCTGCTTTGTGTTTTAGAGGGTATATTACATTACTGACTATATATGGATCGGTTCAAACGAACCGAATCACTTAATCAACGCGACTTATATTTAAAATACTTTTGATAAAAAGATTAAAAGACTTAAGATCATTTGCAGCCACATATGTCCGAGCTTAGTTAACATAACACAACCCTTCCAGGCTACAAACCACTTTTGACGTTACAAAGATTCGTCAGCTAAAACGAATCCCTGGCAGTTTATGAAGCACTGAATCGAAACAAATGATTCGTAAACGTTTCGAAGCTTCATGAAGTAGGCTTGATCGCACCCAGCAGCTACTTTGCCCCCAGAATATCTCCGCACGTCACAGGTAAAGCTTGCTTGTTCAACTCATAGTTTATCATACGTCTTGTTTAGCTGGGTTTAATGGCAAACAACTATTTGATTAGCTATTTGGTCGCTAACGGCGTTTTGTTGTTAAGTCAGGATGCAAAGCTTTATTTAACTAACGTTACTTAACAGTAAGCACAACAACCTATTGGACAGTGAAACTATTTGTGGAAACACTTGTTGTTACGGAATATAATCGTTTTATTAATGCTAAAGTGAAAACCGATCTATGTATATGTCCGTAAGTTTCATGACCTGTCACCTAATGGCCTACTTGAAGTGAGTTGTAGCAATACAAGTCTCGAGTCTTATCTGTGGTAAATTCTTAATACTGCATGAAAATATATTGTATCTTATCTCAAGGCAATGTTGAAAGCTTTAACCAAGTTGAATCCTATTGCTGGTATAAGAATGATGTCCCACCACAGCCCCCTATCAGGAAAAGTTGCTATAGTAACTGCATCCACAGATGGGTATGTTATTACATCCCCCCTCTAAGCCTATGTTATTTTTCCAGATGTTGAAGAGATTAAATTAAAGACTTATACAAAAGACTTATTTTAATAATAATATAATTTAAATATTTACATCGAAAAATGTTTTCACAATAATGATGTAACAAACCTTGATTTTTTTTAGAATTGGGCTTGCAGCTGCAGAGGCTTTAGGCCAGAGAGGAGCACATGTTGTTGTTAGCAGTCGACGACAGACCAACGTTGACAAGGCTGTATCGCTCTTGCGCAGTAAAAACATACAAGTGACAGGGACCACTTGCAACGTGGGAAACGCAGAAGACAGAGAGAAGCTCATAAACATGGTGAGTATTTTTTGCTAAAACATGAATATGAGATGATTAGATGTACTGAAGGCTTTGGGAGGGAATAGAAAGGTTATATATGCTGCATATATACAGCATTATATGCTGCTTTAAAATGTTATTGTTTACTCGGAGTATGTTATTTTTATTGCAGACAGTTGAGCAGTGTGGTGGTGTGGACATGCTGGTGTCCAACGCAGCTGTGAACCCATTTTTTGGGAACATATTAGACTCCACAGAGGACGTCTGGGACAAAGTATGACAGAGTTCAAAAACTTAAAGATCGCGTATCACAGGCAGTTTCTGCCAGTCTCATATTAATCTTGAGTGCCTATACAGTAGTATTGCATACGTCGTATCTTCGAAGAGTATTTAGTTTGATCAAATTTATAAAAGAGAGATACAGCTGTACGATTATTTCCGGAAAAACACGAGCTGCTAGAGGTGGGACTAGTGGGGAGAGTGGTATGGAACTACAGCACGAGCAAGCAACACATCATCCCTTCGTGTTTTTTACATTATGCACGTACACGCCGATTGCCAACAAAACACAGACGTATGACTTAGTTTGACTTACCACGTGCAGTTCATGTCCGGCATCTTTTAGCGCTGGGACCACTCCATCTCTCAATTTCAAACGATCTCCAAATCCAGCGTTATATCCACCGTTTATATAACATCCATCACTGAAATGCCGTGAACAAACAGACACACATAAACGTCACTATCGCAGAGTAACGAGCTGCAGCGCAGATAACCTTGATGGCAGAGCCATTGAGAGAGAGAGTCGCGTCAACTCCGTTGACTCCAACGGAACAGTTTTTTCACAGCAATGGAGGCTCTCAATAGTTCCCGGAAGTTACTAGTTACGCATGGAGCTGCGACTAAGCAGACCAACTGAGGAAAACTTTTAACCCATTTAAGGACGAAAGCCATTTAATGAATAAAAAAATGAAAGAAATAAAGCATTTAAAGAGAAAACATAACTTACTGGAACTATCAGAAGGCTCCATGAATCACGTGACGCTCCAGCGTTTTGGACTTCCGCTGGCAGAACTCTCTCTCTCAATGGCTCTGCTTGATGGTAAACGGGTCTCGCTCGTCGGTTGGCTTGTGGGCGGGCTCTTTCGCCTTGCTTTTGGCCAATAAAAGGAATAGGATCTCTTTGATGACGCGAGGATCCAGAATTAGAAAAAACTTTCCGAAACAAGTTGGAGTTCTGAGGGAGTGTATCAAGTACAGAAATACTATGTCATACGTCCAACTCGTTTTTTAACAAGTTGACCATGTTAAGCATGAGAAGCCAGCACGTTTATCAGTGTAAAGAAGTCAGAATGCATGACATAGCATAATAGCTCCGCTTTAACATTTAAAAGCGTAACAATGACGGTTTCGATTGAAATTCATAATTCCAGTGAGTATTTTGTTGAAACTTTACTAAGTTGCTTATGCAGAGCATAACATTATTTGCTTTTTCTTAGATACTCGGAGTGAATGTGAAATCTTCATTTCTACTGACCAAACTGGTTGTGCCTTACATGGAGAAAAGAGGGTGAGTGACAAGCACACGGTTGTGATATATAAAGCAGAAGTGTTGCCAGATAAACATTTATATCTGAGCCTAATGTAGGTATCTTTTAATTTCAGGGGTGGGTCTGTTGTGTTTGTGTCTTCTGTAGCAGGGTACCAGCCAATGCAAGTATGAACACAAAGTTACAATGTACATTCTTTAATCATGTAACAAACTCTGGCCAAATTATTGGTATTACAATAGAGTAAGGCTATGCAGTATGACTGTAATAATTACAAAAAACAGAACAATGTGAAAATATAAAGTGGGATGTGTCATAAAACGTTGACATGAGGAATCATGTATTAAGGGGTTTAGTTAGGTTTAGTTATTTACAGCCAGTTACAAAAAGATTCCAGTGTTTTTTACTTTTTCAACAGCTGCTATTGATGTCACTCTTACTTTTTTTTACTTCACTTTAAGGGTCTGGGCCCATACAGCGTGAGTAAAACAGCTCTGCTTGGTTTAACCCGAGCTCTTGCTCCTGATCTTGCCCAGAGTAACATCCGAGTCAACTGCGTTGCCCCTGGCATCATCAAGACACGTTTCAGCTCAGCAGTAAGATTTTTTTTAACATTTTATGGCTTGGGAAGTTCGCACATGCATGATGAATGAACATTGCATAATGATATGTTTGGTCCGAAGACATGCAAGAACCAATGAGGTTTTGATGTTATTAACTGCTCTGTATGAATTCATCAGTGATTGCATTGGTATTTGGCCCACAACATTTGCTACAATGTGTGTGGAAAAATCATATCTAGTGAATTGACAAAGAAAGCTGGAAATAAAGTTGGAATTTGAAATGTAGCTGTACTGTCAGTTATAGTCTCTACACTCATTATAATGAGTGTATAATCGTACACAGTATAATCGTTTCTGTGTTTGAGAAATGAGCGTTGCTTCTGTTCTTTTGTAGCTGTGGGAAAGCGAGAGCATGACGGAAGAAGTCCTGAAGCAAACAAGCATAAAAAGGTCCGTACAGTTACTGCCCTTGTAAAGACATAATGTATGATAGAAATGTTTTACATTTACAGTGAAATACAGCGCAAACAATCATATGTGGAGATGACTCAGAAGAGGTTAACACTGCAACAACTGTACACAATTCTTATTGAGAAATATACTTTTGGAATCCCTCCAATTTATTATGTTTATGCCTTGATGTTTTAGACTTGGCGAACCAGAGGACATAGGCGGTGTGATTGCATTCTTGTGCTCAGACGATGCCTCATACATCACAGGAGAGACCATCACTGTAACTGGAGGCATTAACTGCAGACTTTAAGTGCCGCTGTTATCATATACAGTAATTACACCGTATATGTACAGAATGTCTTTCAGAGGAACCTTCCACTTGTATTCAACACATGACTGTAACAATTGATGTGAAAATACATTACTATTCTAAAACACATGATTGGAATAAGTGATTTTTGCTAATTTTGTACATGTTCATTTACAAGTAGTTTAGGGTTTTTTTTTGTGCCATTTCATAAATACATTTTTATGATTTTACAGT
This sequence comes from Triplophysa rosa, assembly GCF_024868665.1. Taxonomy (NCBI): domain Eukaryota; kingdom Metazoa; phylum Chordata; class Actinopteri; order Cypriniformes; family Nemacheilidae; genus Triplophysa; species Triplophysa rosa. Next base: position 12,268,274 of record NC_079890.1, on the reverse strand, counting down.
TGCTCATGATTCTTGGAATTCCTTGGAACATACCGAATGCAATTTGAAAACATTTTTATGCTTATATTAAATGACAATTTTATGATTTCCTTAGATCAAAAAAACAATTTAAAATTCTATATTTGGGAAATTTAAGGACTTACCTTTAAAGAACACAAAACAGTAGACCAAATTTATTGTAAGATAATATAGATTTAACATTCCGCATGATACAGATATAATGACTATACATTAAAAAATGACAATTAATGCTCACACTATTTAAAAGCCATCCATAACAGCAAAAACTACCATGCTAGCATGTAACTACATCAACGTCAACATCTGTTTCCAGGAGAAACAATGTCTCTGTGATAAATCGCAGGATTCCAGAACTCCTGCAGTGTGGGCACATACGTGCCATTCTTTGTTTTGCAATAGCGCTCCGTGAACACCTGACAAATAGAGGGGAAAAACGTCACATTAAAAATAAAAAACAGACCACAGAGAGTTCCTTGACTTAAGGTATATCATTCATCTTTTCAAACATTTTTTGACATTGGATAGTGTTTGTTACTTCAGAATCAAAGTGCAGTTATCCTAGGTGTATTTTACTTTAGCTGAACACAACCTTGTACATTCAAACTAGGGCTGTGCAAAAATATCAATACATGTAACTATCACAATACATATTTTTTCTATAGTGTATCAATAATGATACCTCTACTGTCGATATTTTTTTAAAATCATGTCATATACTGTACATACGGCCAAAAGTAATTGGAAGCGAGCACGGCGAAAAATATAAGAACACTTCGAGCTCTCAGAGCTGATGTGTGGGTGTGCTTTGGTTTCAAAATAAGTCATGGAGTAATGAGTTATACAGTGGCAAGAAAAAGTATGTGAACCTTTTGGAATTTCATGGTTTTCTGAATAAATTTGTCATAAAATGTGATCTAATCTTCATCTAAGTCAAGGGTATTGACAAATAAAATGTGTCTAAAATAATAACACACAACATTTTTATGATCTTTCATGTCTTTATTGAGAACAACCAAAAAACCTTGTAGTGCTTGTGGAAAAAGTATGTGAACCCTTGAGTTAATGACCTAAAAAAGCTAATTGGAGTCAGGTTTTAGCAGACCTGGAGTATCATTAAGATAATAAGTTTGGAGGCGTTGACTACAGCTACTTTGACTGATAAAAACCCCATCAAACTTTTGGAGTTTGCTCTGCACAAGAAGAAAACGCTTATGTGAGCCATGCCTCGCCAAAAAGAGCTTTCAGAGGATCTACGATCAAGAATTGTTGATTTACATAAAGCTGGCAAGGGTTACAAAGTTATTTCAAAGGCTTTAGAAATTCACTAGTCTACAGTTAGGCAAACAATCTACAAATGGAGACACTTTGGGACTGTTGCTACTCTACCAAGAAGTGGGCACCCAGTCAAAATGACAGCAAGAGCACAACGAAGACTCATCAATGAGGTAAAGAAACAACCCCGAATGACAGCCAAAGATTTGAAGGCATCATTGGAACTTGCTAACATCTCTGTTCATGAGTCTACAATATGTAAAACACTGAACAAGCAGGGTATCCACGGCAGGACACCATGAAAGAAGCCACTGCTTACTAAAAGAACATTGCTGCACGCCTGAAGTTTGCAAAAGGGCACATCGACACTCTACAGCGATACTGGCAAAATGTTTTGTGGACTGATGAAGCTAAGATTGAACTATTTGGAAAAAACACACAGCACTACATCTGGCGTAGAAAGGGCACGGCATATCATCATGAAAACATCATCCCAACTGTAAAGTATGGTGGAGGAAACATCATGATTTGGGCCTGCTTTGCTGCATCAGGGCCTGGCCAGCTTGGAATCATTGAGGGGAAGAATCATAGTCGTGTCATATGACCCCTTTAAGGAAACCGTATGGTACATTGACATCTAGTGGTTGAGCTTGGTATCACAGTCTAAATTCAAAATATTGGAGAGACAAGTTTAGCCAAGTAACGATTCTTCTTGGTTTCTTTTGCTTGTTATCAGAAATAACCTACAGGCACTCTATTGTTTGTGAATGTGTACCGGAAGTTAAGGGCAGTCCACGAACGCACGCGCAGTAACGTTTGTTTATGTTGTCACTTTGAAACCGTCTATAGGCCACATACACACTGCAAGTATTGGAAGAGTCAACTTGATTTAAATGTGGATGTTATTGTCTGTGTATACATTTGCATGCAATGTAACACAGTATTTAGTGAATAAGCTCTTACAAGCATATTGTTACAAGTATATCTTACAAGTATTTTCTCTTAGAAGCATATTGTTTTGCTTCAGAGACATTTATTAAACCCCTGGAATCATTTACACAGTACTGACACTACTTTTACTACAAAATGGCATAGAATAGTGCATAAGTATGTGAATTTGTTGGGTGCAGTGCGATGGATCTGGGGCCATCCTCCTCGTCGTCTGACGTTTTGGTTTTGGAACATGCAGGGTTGAGAAAACGTGCAGGACTGATGTTGAAAGAGTTATTAAGAGGGATAAAGTGCAGGACCTGATTGATGCGAGTTATAAGAGCTAAAAAAAAAGAGAGTTATTAAGAGCTTTATTAAAAAAGAAATTTCAAAAAGCAGATACAAGCAATACAAAAGTAATCTGTGCGGATTACAATGTATTATAATTACAATGTGTATAATACAATGTATTATAAGGCGAATTGATCGTTCTCTAAAATAAATATTAAATATCATCTGTAAACTACAGTTTCTGCGACTGAAACTTCGGACGAATATCAATCGCACCCAAGTGCCTTACCCACTTAGGAGGGCAGTGCTCTAGAAGTGGAAATTCGATCACATTTACATTTATGCATTTGGCAGACGCTTTTATCCAAAGGGACTTATATTGCATTGTATTATACATTTGTTTCTGACTATGTGCAATCCCCTAGGATCGAACCCATGACCTTGGCATTGCTAGTGCCATGCTCTAACCACTGAGCCACAGGAAAGATCACAGGCAAACTGAATAATAAATATCAATGACATTTTCTCTTTCTCTTCTCTTTTCGAACACTTTGCGTTCGTCCCTTTCAGCAATGACATTTAGAACGCGTTTTTTTCTGCCAGACCCGTGCCTGATGCTCAAGCTATGATTGCCTGTGTCTGTGCATTGAATGTTAAAAACATGGCACCAGAGGACTTACATTTTATAAATCACTAAGGACTCTTCGGATCAGTACAATTCACAAGAATGGCATATTGGGATTCAAAATGGCAAATTTTGCCGAAAAGCGGCAAGTTTGCAGTGTACCTCAGAATTGATGTTTTACCGCGAAAAGTTGTCTTGGTCCATGGAAAAGACGATGCTGTTACGTTAAAGATCATGTATCATGCTATGTCATGCATTCTGACATCTTTACACTGTTGAACGTGCTGGCTTCTCATACTTAACATGGTCAACTTGTTAAAAAACGAGCTGGATGTATGACGTAGTATTTCTGTACTTGTGTAGAGTATTTAGCATAAGCCAAATGGTCGGAGTCATTGAAACAAGAGCCATCAACCCCCTTCTTGATACCATCATCAAAAGACCAGAGTCAAAACCTAGCTCCAGGGGTCTGAGTTTGGGTTTTGACCTCTCACTGAGAGATTTGATAACCTTTTGTTTCTCTGTTGGATATTTTACGACCCCTAAGCTTCAAAGCAGAGGGGAGAAGTCTCTCTGTCTCATGTGAAACTTAACATATGAGGCTAACCAGAGAAACTTCTCTGACAAATAGGAACTTGTGATTCAATTGTCCTTTTCTATAAATATATCTAAATATCTCGGTTATATGTCGTCGCTCTTGCCATTTTTAAATAATCTGTAATTGTTAAATAGGCAAGTTAATTCAGGCTTTGTTCGTATTCGTACCGCCGAATGAATCATGTCTTGATGCACTTCAAACCTTAGCATATTTGATATATAAATGTTTGTCTTTACAATTCCTCCTTGTTTATATACATCGTGTGACCATAGAACACTTTCTTTTCATTATGTTATAATTGGGAATGATATTTTGTAAAGTTGCCAGGAGGTCATAAAGATGCAAATTAGCTGTTGAGTGGACAAAGAACCTCTTCCCTGCTCAAGTCTGATTGGTCGATTCAAACTCATGTGGGCCTGCCCTCTCGTGAGTTCAAATATCGAGCCTGCTCTGAAAACCTTCCTTCTCTTCTCTTCCGGCTTCGTCTCTTCGGAGACTGCCCTTTACCCCCTGGGGAAAGGATGGAACAATGGACTTCTACTGCCACGTGGTTAAGCCATGCGGGCCGATCACGAGGCCCGCAACTTTCTGCTGGACTGCCTTTCTGAAACCTTTTGAACAATTCCATCTCTACACACGCATACGGATATCGGTCCAGCACAGAGCTTGCAAGTATCCGTTTCTATTTATAGAAGCTGCGTTAAGTCTGTGCCTCTTCTCTCTCTCTCTCTCTCTCTCTCTCTCTCTCTAATAAACAACCATATATATTATTATATATGTATTCACGCTCACAGACTTTGTCCCTTCTACTGTGTTTTGATTCGCTACCTTTGCTCTAAATCCTGTTTGCTAAAGTCACATTACTTATGGCCATGAGATAATATAAAGTATATAATATAAAGTATATAATATCAGTGATGCATTCGCTGGACGAATGCATACAAGTATTGTTATGCTTTGTATAACTAACCAGAGACCTTAAATATTTGATCACTAAACTAAACTAATTCCTTGACTGAAATTGATGTTTTAAATAACTTTTCATGGATATGATCTTGAAAGATCTGGTGGAGAACCATATTTGGTGAGCTTTGCTCATCAATATAATAACGTTATACACGCGATCTTTAATTCTGGTTGGCTCAAGGACCCCCCCAAAAAAAAGACGATGCTGTTATCTTGATTCGTTGGCCCAAGGACCAAAAAACGATGATGCTGAGTCTGGTTGGCCCAAGGACCAAAAAAGACGCCGCTGTTAGCGGTTATCTTGATTCTGGTTGGCCAAACGAAATCAAGGCGCTGGACCAAAGACGTTTCTGACACTCGAGAGTAGATGCCTAAGACCCCCGCCCTAAAGTTATATAGTTGTATAAAGTTGTATTGCATACAAGTGTCTGCTAAATGAGCAAATGCACTAAAGGCAGTGTTTTAAACTTGTACTAGTACTGCTCCTGAAGAAAGGACAGACACATCTCAGATGACCTGACAGTGTCCAATAGAGTGGCATCATTGCATTAGCAACTACTTGTTTAGTCTGGATCTATACACAGTTCACAGATTTAGTGAAAAGTTGGTTGTCATAATGTAAAACCAAAATCTGTGTATAAAACATTTAGAAAATGGGTGATACCTGCATTTTTCTGCAGTGTGTACGTGGCCACAGCCGAGTGCTATATCTAAAACTGCAACCATGCTCTGGCTATTGTGAAGGCCTATACATTTGATGGATTTTCACTCCATAACTTTATTTTTCCATAAAATTGTATTTCCTTGTAATAATATTCTGAATGCTATTACAAACCTTTCTTTTTACTTTCTCTGATCTCTCATCCTCAGAATCGATGATAATATCATCAGTCGAATCAGCTACAGATGATGGGGTTTCTGAAATAGCCCAAATTTAAAAGGTGTAATTTTAACCATATGCTGTAGTTATTTGGCATATAAATGATCCAAAAATGACCGAAATTGCCCATAAATGAAAAGAAAATGAATGTTTACCTGGACTAGCCATTGGAAAACGCAGAACAGGGGGAATACACGGAGAACAAGCTGAAGACCTTAAAAACAAGCCATTCAGACAATTTATTGTTCACAAACATCAGCATACACAACACAAGAAATCCAATGTCTTTTTATGGTGAAAAGTACATGGATAGGTCTCTGAATTATGTTTATAATTTTCTTACAGTTTATTGACCGCTAGGTATTTTTCAGGTGTTGGAGTCCAATCAATAAATATCCTCTTCCGGTTGACAGAACGACTGCTTCCCACACTGGATGTGTCATTTGTTTGGCATGGAGATCTTGTTGCTTTTTGCTCATCAGACATATGGTTCAGATGGACATGTAGATTGTCACCATTTATGTTCAATCTGGGAATAACAACTCTCAATTGGCGCTTCATACAAGAACCAAGAAGAGCACCTAAGTCTGCTTCGTTCTTTGAGCAGTTGCTTTTGGAGTTTTTCTTAGATGAATTTCTCATGATAACTTTTCTGTTTTTGTTCTTTAATGTCGACTCAATATTTGGTAGGTTTTCTTGCTCTCTACTCTTTTCGCCATCACTTTTGTCATTGGGGTCCTCTTCTACTTCACTGCCTGATGATTGACTTATGACTGTGATCAACATATTCCCAACAACATGCTCCTCTTCGGGATCCTTCTCTAAAGCAGTTTTTTTAGAACATGATCTGAGTTTGGACCTGGTATTTGCTGATGTCTCTGAAGCTGATTCGACGTCATTTGCTAAACTGGATACTACTCCGTTACTAGGCAAATTGTTTTTTGGGAGACTGTGATTGGAAATGGATCCAATCACAGGTGCAACCTGTGACGGAGCTTCTTTTGCTGATCTGTGTGTGGCTCTAGGCACTGACATGGCGGGACTTATGACATAGTTAGACGTGGGAGTGGTTTCTGATCGGATGGTCTGCTGCACTCTGCCAGAAAGAGGGAGGGAAAGGGATGATAGGATCGATTCACCAGTGGAGGACAGAAGAGAAGCTGAGTCAAAAAGTCACAGGAAATACAAAAAAAACAGGGAGAGGTAGAAAGGAAGAAAGATGTCAGTATATCCTGATTTAAACTTGTTCAATTGGTTGATCTTTCAGCTTCAAAACTCACCTGAGCCAAGGTGTCCAAGACACGCTTCATGTTGCAGAAGTGTCCTGACGAGATGGGGCTGTGAGGCAGTACGTGCACACTCCTCCAGAACAGCAGGGGTAGCGGTGATCCACGAGGCTGTCTGAAATGATACATGTAAAAAACAGAATTGTGTGTTATTTTTATTGTCTTTTCTATTCACAATATGGCCATACTACAAAAGTTTATTATAGAGAAACCTCTGATATGACTTCAGACTTCATGTAAGTACTAACATGACAGGACAAAATCAAACATGCATAGAGGAAATATGGGCATTGTTTTGCACTGCAAGACTATACCTGACCAAGATCTGGAACAGGCAATAGCTGATCCAACCTGATTAGAAACTCCCAAAGCAGCTTTTCCAGACTGGCTATATAGTTTTCTCCATAATGTTGAGGAAAATCCTCCTGGAGTCAAAGCAAAAATAAAGAAGACTCTGTATTAGGTTTCATGTGACCAATGCCGATCATGCACTGTGAAATCGGTCAACTCCGACTACACTAATTCTGCAGACTGGCCCAAAATGCTAGTCATAGAAGGTTGACATTACGCCCAATTCATACATACTCCGCGTGCAGTGCGTAGAGCAACACGTATGCAGTACAGATCCATCATGCGCCATTGTGCTTCCACACATACTATATTTGTAGCATGCTAGCGGTCCGTGTCTTCTGTGTGTAGACCCATAAAAATGGGTATTTCCGATATATAATTGATTGAAACGTAAGTTTTTGAAAAGGGTTTATGAAACGCGCTATTTTCATCATTGTGATTCTCAGTTTTATGTTTAGTGCTAATGGTTGATATATATACTGTATATAACAGCAACCAGCGTAAACTTCCATGGTTTGTCCAGATTAAAAAACATGACTTTGAATTAAGTGTAGGACAACACAGAAATACAATTATAAACCTTTTCAGGACTAAACACAATAGCTGAAAAGAACGCACTATTTCAATTATATTTTATCTGTAGTTTTGATGTTAGGATGGTACTTCAAAACACTTGATGCTTACGTGAAGTTATATTAGCTTAGCCTATTAAAAGTTCCAAAATAACTTCCCATCCATTCCAGTAGCAGATGAAACTGCCTCCCATGCCTTATCTTTAGCCTTCATGTCTTTATAAAATCAATCCTGGGGTTCATAAATCACTTTGTATTTCTCTACCTCAATAATTAGCTGCGCGTTATCCATCGCACTGACATCTTGTACTTTCTGGACCACCTGCTTGTCACTATCTGCGTAGAAGCACCTTCCTCACGCAATATAAACACTGTAGAATATTTGTACTACACAACATTTTAATCGGCTTTTATTGCTTAATTAAACAAATAACATAAACTAAAAAAGGTAGTAAACTTAAATTATATGCATTTATGGTGAAATTACTCCATTTCTGTGTCAATTCGTGTTCATTTTGAGCATGATACGTGTGCTATCACTTTAAAACAGTCCGTGCTGTACAGCAAAAATAGACTCGATGCGTAAACCATCGCTGCACTGACGCAACGCACCTGCAACGGACGGACCGCACCGCACCGCACATGGGCACGTGAAAAAATACGCACTGCACACGGAGTATGTGTGAATAGGCTGTTAGAGTTGAGTAGTGAAACCTGGCCTTGAGCAATACAGTCTCCTTTTTGTTACCTTGAAGAATTGTTGTCTGGCAGCTGGATTCTTTAGGAGACAGTGCACCAGGGTGTGGAAATTGCGTTTAGCTTCCTCCACCTTCAGATCCTTCCTCTGTGTATGTAGACATCAATGAATTTAAGTACTATTACGTTATATGTAAGAAAACTCTAAAGAAGCAGGATGAGGCAAGCAAGAAAGAATAACAAAGGCTTTCCACAATGTTTAGGCTGCACATACCCTTCCGTTGGCAGCGGAGGAACCTTGCAGTTTGTTTACCTCCCGGAGGACATGCTCAGCATCAGGAGGATCTGATTGACGAAGTTCTTCCAATATCAGCTGCAGAATGAAAGGCATAGAAACTCGTTTTAACATTTATAGAAACTAAAACAAAAATTAAGCTGCAAATATCACACTCTACATGGAAAGAACAGTCTATATACTCACAAAAGGGAATAGAATAAAAGACGGCATTCAAAACAGAAGCTTCCCAATACTAAAAATGGATTAACAGCAGAATTGTTTAGCTATTGTTTGAAGTTTACTGGTAATCTTACCAGGGCCTGCAAACCCATTGAAAGCCTGGCCTGATGTCTGTAATGGAGCAACCCAGGTACAGTGTCACAGATCGATGTTACAATCTCTTCCAGTTTTCCATAATGCACTGCATCCCTCTGCTGCATAACCTTCCACATGGATGCAGACACCAGACGCAGGGGTGGAGCTATAAGCCTCAGAGCTGACAGAGGCAGGGATGCATCTGTCACAAAAAACAAACACATCTACATAAGGACACACAAATAGTCACAACAATACAGAATCTACAAATAATATTAAGAATTAATATATTTTTAAACAGAATATAATATAATAGCAAAAGATAAAAGTGATTAATCTATGTAAGGGATAATGTACAGGCAGCCGGTTGATCTTGTATCACACTGAAGGGGCTTATTTCGCGATAACAGCCGGCTGCTTGTACATTATCGCCCTTATTACACGGCTAAGTTACATGCCACGTGAGGAAAAAATACACATGAAATGTCAACTTGAAATATTTTATTAGCTCGTTTTTAACGAATGCAGACCTTCCGTGGGGAAAAGATGTTTACTTTCGGTTTTCAGGTAAGAAACGACGTTCAAATGTCACGAACAGTGTAATAAAGCTTTTTAACACTTTAGTTTTTAAATAGCACAAGTTATGAAGTGTACAAACATACAGATAGGATTTGTAAATCATGTTTATGTAATACAATTGTAACATTCGCTTTAAAGCTTGCAAAACATTTTGTGTGATGTCATTTTTATGTCTTGTGTCACAAGCCTCCGTGTTTAATCTAAAAGTTGGGGGGGTTATTTCTCAAACAACGTTAACTTCGCAACATCAAAACAAACAATCCGTTGATATTTGGAAAGCACCATGTTACATAACAAAGACCCATTAAAAACAGAAGAAAAGTTTTATCCACATATTATTTGAGATCCCTATTATAACAATACAGTTACAGCTCAATATGCTTGATCTCTCTACACTTAATCTATTATTAATCTATTAAAAGCAACTTTACATGGACTCACCTTCACCCTCAGAGTTCTTCGATGCTTTCATTGTTTTGACAGTCCCGAGATCAAGAGTAAAGACAGCAAGAGACAACACGGCAGTAATAACGAGACCGCCAATATGAAAATCATGCTGATCGCGGCAAAAATCCACTTCTCGCGCCAAAGTGACGACAATACTGTTTCCGGTATGCTAAAATCCTAGTAGATAAACGTAAGTAGATAAATATTTTTTACGCAAACGAGCTTTTATTTTTAATGAATGACATTAGTCTGAGTAACACGTGAAGGTGCTGTTAGATTGTTTAATTATATATGATTAAAAGGTTGTATTATTTCATTGTGTCATTGTGACGTGTTTTCGTAAACTTTCAAAATAAGAGTCTTCTCAAGTAATTGTGATTTCGGGGTGCTTTTAAGTGCAGCCTATTTTAGGCGTTGATTTCAAAAGTCCATTTCAGACTAGTTTTCTGTTATTAAAAGAAAGAGCGAATCTTGTAAAACATAGGGTAATTATATTTACACAAATTATGACTGATTAATATAAAGGACAATCGATCTTGACATTTTCACTTTAATACAATGATAAAGTTTTTTGTAAATAAATTATTTGGCTTAAGCATAAAACTAAAAAGAGTCAATAGTCTTCTATCCCCATTGCCCACCGCACCTTCTGATATAATGATATTTTTTTATTTGTATTATTATTCATTTTCAAGTATTACACTTATAATTAACCACAATAAAAAATATAAAAAATAAAATAAAAATAAATACAAACGTACAGACTTGCCAGAGTTAACAAAAAAACAAGGTAATAAAATTACATCTTAAGAAGACACAAAGGATGAATACAGAACCTGGAGCTGAATCAGACAGTGACCGAAGCTGCTGAACCGATTCTTTTTGCAGTCGACTAGACACACTCACTTCATTCACACCTTCGCTCTTACAGAAGAGACCTTGCCCAATGACACACTATCATACTACTCATCCATCAAAGTCAAAGTCCACTTGGCCACAACAACAGGTCACTTTTTTTTCAAAAAGATATTCTCCACCTGCTGTGACTCAGTACCACCAGTATACTTCATACAGTCGTTTTAGATAGGACAGTAAACAACTGAAAGTAGACGGGCAGTAGAAGTGGACAATAGCAGACACCATGATGGAAACAACATCCTCTCTTTTAAAGTAAGTACATAGACATACCAGTATTACTGGTATTTATTTATCCTCAGAAGTATGCTGTTAACCTGCCTATTTATAAAAATAATAAAATGTATACAAATGATCTGAATTAAAATCAAGTTATTAGAAGTAATACATTTATTTATTATGTATATACTTTTGTATAAATGGTTTTGTCAATGTTCATCCATAGTCTTAAAACATTGGACTTCAGCTGCTCTTTCACAATCTATTTGTTTCCATCAATAGCTCTTCAGATAAGACTATCTAAATAGCATACAGTGCGATTGCAGCTGTAATTCACATGCTGTATGTGCTACTATTTTAGAGCAGATCTGGAATATATTAAGTGATCTTTTTTTGAAAATCTCATTTTTTTTACCCCGACTCAAACAAAACCAACCAAGTCCCCTCAGTCAGTCTCTGTTTTTTATTCAGGTCAGTGGCTAGACGTGTTTGGGCTGCTCCTCAGCGTCCGTTCAGAGTGTGTTCCTGGAACAGAGAGACTAAAAAATGGGTCACTGCAGGAACTTTAGAGGAGCTAAAAGAAAGGGTAAGGAAATGTGATGTAAGGTTTGAAGTTCATTGTTCATCAGCATGAATAACAAAATACGTGTACATTTCTGTGGGAAACTCTGCAGTGACGCTGTGAATTATGGTCAAAGTAATGATGGACATTTAAAGTACATGGCATCTTTCATTCTTCTGTTAATCAATCTGTCTGCCCTGTCCAATATTCACATCCTTGTCCTTCAGACGTGCAGAATACTTTTCTTAAATATACTAAACAGCAAAAGAATACAATTTTATACATAATAAGCATTTGTGGTAACAATAAACATGGGACACTTTTATAAGGAAATACTATGACTATTTCTGGTTCATTTGTACTTCAGGCAGCCCAGGCTCTCTTGATGTCTACTCTACTGACTTTGGTGTGTGAGGAGGATGGGACGGAGCTCGACTCAGATGAGTTTTTCATGGCCCTGCCAGACAACACTGTTTTCATGGGACTAAAACCTGGAGAGACCTGGAAACATCATCCTGTATGTATTTATTTCTTATAGAATTCATATGTGACATCTGGACATATTTGATTGACTACTGTAAATGAGCTGTAGGATGATGGGAATATCACCAGCATTTAAAGACATCTCACATCACGCAAACAAGCAACTGTAACTGGGTGTTGAATATGATGCATTGTGCAAGTATGACGTGTGCTGTGCTTTTAGCGTCATATTGGGATTAGGCACTAGCGTCTTACACGTGTATTATTTTTATATTGATCGTGGATGTTGTGAAACATTATGTATTGAAACCAACATTTTTTTTAGATGATCATTAAAGAGTCCAAACACTGTAATGTCCATTTGATTGTACTAGACCATTTTTTTTCCACCAATCTCTTCTATTGCTCCTAGTTGCACCAAAGGGGCGGTCATAAACCAGGGGACAACAAGCCAAGGACAGGAAGAGACATTGCTCAAGTCACCTTTGATCTTTATAAGAAGAGCCCCAAAGATGTATTTGGCTCATTGAATGTGAAAGCCACATATCAAGGGTTGTACTCTGTTAGTGCTGATTTTCAATGCCTGGGTCCAAAGAAATTCCTGAGGCAAGTCATTGTCTTTGTACTGCCGTGCAGATGGATATTCTGAAAGTAGGGTGTACAGTTTTGGTCATAAACGGGTTTATTCTATTATAAACTTTAACTTCTTTGTACAAAATTACTTTATCAAGCTATTTTGTATTTTATCCTCGCTTTCTTTTTGTTTCAGGGAGGCCCTCAAAGTCCTATCTACTCTCCTAAATGCTGCTGGATACTTGTTGATCTCATCTGCTAAAGTGATTCGCCGTGTTATCCAGGGCGCGGATTTTCTTGAAGCTCAACAAAGCAAATCTGTCAGCAACACAGAGTACTGGCATTAAGCTGAGATATGTCATTTAATAGACAAAACCGAGATAAATAACATTGTAAATGGAGAGACTGAAGAAGAAATGCAAGTCAGTGGAGATATTTCTTTACATATTTATGCTTGTGCTGTTCTATTTGTAAGCGGTCTCTTTGCTTATGGGGAGTTTTAATGGAAAATGACCATAATTTCTAGCAGGAATATTAAGAGTTATTTGTTTACATTTTAGTCCAGGCTTAACCAATTTTAGCAGAAACCGATTCTAAGGTTTTAACTCTTTTTGTAAATTGTTGTTACCCCACTATATTTTGTTTACCGTTTTATATGATAGCCTATTGTGTGATAATGTAAATTTAAAAAATGATGTGTTTATGACATTGAACCTGTAGAAATAATGAATGTATAAAATTAAAATAGAAATGTTTTTAAAATCAATTTATTAAAACCAAGTCTGTAGAAAATGCTTGAGCACAAAAAGGACAGTCTCTAGTCAGCTCACTTAATGCATACATAGACTAATAAACGTTTTATTTAATACAACTCATGTGTTTTCTTTCAATTAAAAAAAACCAAAGGTTGTCATGTTTGGGGGAAAGATAACCCGAGTAAATAAATTAGTACATCATTTCACCTGGCTGTTTCCTAAAACAGAACCTTATTGGAAACATGTGGAGAGCACTGTGGATCTAAAGCTTTGGAGTTATGCTAAAAAACCTTAAATATAACTGACCCTTTATAAAAGCAAACATCTACATACAGTGGCAAGAAAAAGTATGTGAACCTTTTGGAATTTCATGGTTTTCTGAATAAATTTGTCATAAAATGTGATCTGATCTTCATCTAAGTCAAGGGAATTGACAAATAAAATGTGTTTAAAATAATAACACAACATTTTTTTTATCGTTCATGGCTTTATTGAGAACAACCAAAAAACCTTGTAGTGCTTGTGGAAAAAATATGTGAACCCTTGAGTTAATGACCTAAAAAAGCTAATTGGAGTCAGCTTTTAGCACACCTGGAGTATCATTGGGACTGTTGCTACTCTACCAAGAAGTAGAGGCACCCAGTCAAAATGACAGCAAGAGCACAACGAAGACTCATCAATGAGGTAAAGAAACAACCCCGAATGACAGCCAAAGATTTGTAGGCATCATTGGAACTTGCTAACATCTCTGTTCATGAGTCTACAATACGTAAAACACTGAACAAGCAGGGTATCCACGGCAGGACACCATGAAAGAAGCCACTGCTTACTAAAAGAACATTGCTGCACGCCTGAAGTTTGCAAAAGAGCACATTGGCACTCCACAGCGGTATTGGCAAAATGTTTTGTGTACTGATGAAGCTAAGATTGAACTATTTGGAAAAACACACAGCACTACATCTGGCGTAGAAAGAGCACGGCATATCATCATGAAAACATCATCCCAACTGTAAAGTATGGTGGAGGAAACATCATGATTTGGGCCTGCTTTGCTGCATCAGGGCCTGGCCAGCTTGGAATCATTGAGGGGAAGATGAATTCCCAAGTATATCAGACAATTTTTCAGGATAATGTGAGAATGTCTGTATGTCAGCTGAAACTGTGTAGAAGGTAGGTGATGCAACAGGACAACGACCCAAAACACCGGAGCAAGTCCACAACAGAATGGCTTCAGAAAAACAAAATCCGCCTTTTGGAGTGGCCAAGTCAGAGCCCAGACCTCAACCCAATACAGATGCTATGGGTTGACTTGAAGAGGGCCATACACATGAAACGTCCAAAGAATATGACAGAGCTAAAGCAGTTCTGCCAGGAAGAATGGGCTAAAATTCCTCCTCAACGATGTGCAGGTCTGATCCACAGCTACAGGAAGCGCCTGGTTGAGGTTATTGCTGCCAAGGGGGGTCAACCAGTTCTAGTAATTCTAAGGGTTCACTTACTTTTTCCACTGCCATTTTGAATGTTGAATGAGTGTGTTCAATAAAGACATGAAAGATCAGATTTTTTTGTGTTATTATTTTTAGACACATTATGTTTGTCAATACCCTTGACTTAAAATGTGATCTGATCTTCATCCATCACAAATTTATTAAAAAAACAATGAAATTCCAAAAGGTTCACATACTTTTTCTTGCCACTGTATCCAAGCTCAAAGTGCACCTTAAACATAGAAATGGCAAACAAACATGCACTCGCTCTGTTGAATCACACCGAGAATCACAATTTAATACAACTCTAATTAAACAAGATAATACATTTTACAGTAACTCAGTGCCTTGCTGCACATCATATTGTATTAATCACTTTAGGTACATAACCTAATACTAAATATTTTTGATTCAAGTAAGATGCTTAGCGATACATATTGCATAACAAAGTTGTGAGAGAGGTTCTACAAGGCCCTGGATCATAGCATTATGGGTGGAGATAACAAGACGGTTAAGAGGGAAAAACTTTCTTTGGCAGTGATGTGGAATTCAGTTTCCACCTATCTGCACAGCTACAAATGCCTTTACAAACTGACTTTGCTTCTCAGGTCAAAGCTTGCCCTCGGGCAGAACTGGGGTACTTCCGCTAAAAAGTTCATTCCATGATGTTGGCTTATCACTACCGCTTCCATTAACAAAAGCAGAATCTCCCAAACCCAACCCTGAGCCCATGCCCTCCAGTAAGAGTCTGCCCCGTGAGTACTTCCCGCTCCTTTTCTGCTGTTGAGTTACGGCGGCAATGATGCGTTGTCTCTCCTGTGAAGTCATCCAGCGCATCTGATTGTGTTTGACGTGATAACGGGTATCTCCGTACCACTGAATAATCTCTGTCTTTGTCAGGCCCGTCTTCTGCTGAAGAATCAAGTAGTCGTCATTTGTGGGCCATTGGCAGCGAAGGAAGTTTTGTCTCAAAATTTCCAACTGTTCTCTTGTTTTCTTACGTAGTCGCACGCTTGGTTCTACTCGGCCGCGTGCAAAAGACAGAGGAGGAGGAGAGGTGGAGCGGTCCGCAGAGTACTGTTGAATGGAACTTTTGTTGTCATCCAACTCACCTTCGTCACTTATTTCCTGTCTGCTCTCATTCGATTGGTTGACTGCCCCTTCACTATCATCCACATCTACCTCAAATTGTGCCTCAGGGTTATCAACCTCATTGTTGCTATACAAACTGCCACTTGGTAGACTGTCATTATCCAGCTGACCCAGGGAGTCTTGTTGAGCTTGCTGCAATGAGCGATTGTGCTTTGCGAGCTTGGCCAGCCAAGCGCGGCCATTTCTGCGAAGCTGGTACCGGCTGTCGGCAAACCATTTCCGAATTTCACGGCAACTGAGTCCAGTCGTTCTCTGGAGGTGCTGGACTTCGGCGTCAGAGGGCCAAGACTTCCGTACGAAACTGCGGCGCAAGGCCATCAGTTGAGCTTTAGATTTTTTCCCTGAAAAGCTTTGGAAGGACTGGGGTAGAGGGTTTGGTCCTGAATGATATTGAGCTGCTGTGTGTTGGTCATTCATAATCATGTTCGGTGTTTGTCTATAGGCATCAAAAACCGGGACTCCAATATTGTGAGGAGGTACGTTTTTACGTTCACTGTGCAAATAGGAATTCATCTGAAGAGCTTGGGATAAAGGTTCAAGACCATTGCTGAAGACTACATTTGAACTAAGTAACTGCTGACCATGATTGTTAGATTGCGAGTCAATATTATTCTGGCTGACATCAAAGCGGCATTGGTCACTGATTGTGTGCAGTGGAACAGTGTGGTTCGGTTTAGGTGTGTGCTCTCTCTGCTCCATACGGG
Source organism: Triplophysa rosa (assembly GCF_024868665.1). Lineage (NCBI taxonomy): Eukaryota > Metazoa > Chordata > Actinopteri > Cypriniformes > Nemacheilidae > Triplophysa > Triplophysa rosa. The sequence continues at coordinate 12,251,318 of NC_079890.1, read as the reverse complement.
CCTCTGCAACAGGAGGCTGTTTAAAAACCTGCTGCATTTCATCTAAGCTCCTTCTCTCTTGCTCCTCATCGTTGACTTCCTCACATTCCTCGGGTTCTGTTCCCTTCTGAATGTGGCACAGCTTGCGTCGGGTTTCTTGGATGTCGTCTTCACCCCAGCTGATTCCGTAGCGTACCCGTTGCATCATGAACCACGTTTTCACTCGGTCTGGTGGTAACGCACACTTGCGAGCTAGAGCGCTCGCCTCCTGCGATGTGGGGTAGGGAAATGCGTTAAACGCTTCGACAAGATCAGATACTTCATCCAACTGTTGGATCTGTTCTGAGCGCACCCAAATAAGCTTCAGTCCCTCTGAGACCAATGGCAGACAGACCAGGTTAGTCGGGTTATGGATGGATGAACCAGATGGTACAGTAAGCCTCTTGTCACATGTGTGCTTAGACCCTGAAGAGCAGTGGGACTTCTCCTGTGATAACAGCAGGGATGAGCTCTGCGTGGCTTTGGGAACAGGCGAAACTTCCATCCTCTCTTCCTGTTCCTGAGTCGCTGTGGAGGATGAGGTCTCATTTGATTCTTCAGGGGTGTGAAGTGAAGGAGATTCAGATCGCTCAGGGGTGACCGGCTTAAGAAATGAGAAACAGATGTATGAATACAAAATGCACTGATGCAACATGCATTTTCTCACTATTACAACTAAAGCCAAACACAAACTATGAACAAACTATTTCTGAACTAAAATAAATATGACTAAAGAATATATATAATATTTATTACTGCACTCAAATTTGCACTGCACATACATAACTAGTCAAAACGTCACTTTTGCTATTATTATTTTTACACACATTTTAGTATTAAACTCACCAAAACAGTAAAATAACAAACAGAAAAATTTAACGTTTAGACCATCTCATCGGACGCGTGCGCGCCTGACCCCCAGTTAACTTCTGGTTTGTGTTTGGCTAGTGTCTAATAATATAACTCTCTATATTTTATTTTAATTTATGTTAATATTAATTTGTATTATTTTACTGTATAATAATTGAAATAAACGATTTGTTAAATTTTGTTTCATGTTCATTTTATTAAATTAACAATTTGTTGAATGGGTCCAGTATTTGGTCGCATTTAAACAAACTCTATGGTTCATTGACATCTAGCGGTTGAGCTTGGTATCAAAAAGTCTAAATTCAAAATATTGGAGAGACAAGTTTAGCCAAGTAACGATTCTTCTCAGTTTCTTTTGATTGTTATCAGAAATAATCTACAGGCACTTAATTTGTGAATGTGTACCGGAAGTTAAATTGGGGTCACAAAAGTGTGCATGCGCAGTAGGGCTGGACGATGCGACGATGTTATCGTATATCGCCAATGTCTCGCAAATATCCCGATGTCGATTACAACAGACAAATACTAGGGATGTGCTCTACGACTAATTTGACAGTTGTATAAACTACAGTTTTGTAACCGTGTAGTCGACTAGTCTAAAACTAAGAATGGCCCAGAAGGCGGTCCAAAAACTTTGCGTATAGGGCCTATGTAATACATTTTAAAGACTAAAGAATGTAGTCTATTAATCAAACTGTTCATATCCAATATTTAATGTAGCCAAAACAGGCATATGTGTTCCACTTTCCTTAAGTTATGATCATTAATATTTCTGCATTTGCTGATGAGCCAACCCTGACTGGATCGTTTTTGCGGCTGCAAGAAGTGACATTTGTTTGCTTTGGCTGGTCTGTGCCTGGGCTTAAAATATGTAGCCTATACAAAATCCATTTTATTTTCTCCTATAAGTCTGTTTTTTCGGACTCTAATTTGATTACTATAATTTAATTGAACTTTTATATAAAATTTTAGTAAAAGTATGTCTATTACACTTAAGTCATGAAACTTAAACTATTTAACAACAATTAATTAAAGCTTAAAAACGAATGTTTCATTATTTGTTTATTTAAATGATGTTGATTGAAAAAATATATTAACTAATTAGGGTAGGCCTATAGAATATCAACAAGATAGCCTACATTATATCATGTTTTATTATTTATAAAGAAGAGCAACCTGTGTGTAAACAAAAAAGTGAATAGAAAACAATGGACAAAAAGTACAGAACACATTTGATCTCACGCAGAACGAATGAAAAAGCCGCTAATAAAGCATACTGCCCAAATTAGCTAATTTATAGAACACACATAGGCTAAACACTCGAGTCTGCATGTGATTATGATGTTAATATTATTTTACATGTTCTTGTTGAGGAAATGCAAGCATTATGCTCGGATGAAAGTCGGCTCAATGTTTGTGAACAATAACTCTGTCTGAGGAATCTGCGCAAACTCTGCAAGGACACGCAGATAGCAGTGCGAAGCGATCATGTTTATTCAAGCGCTTTTTTTGTGATAAACATTATAATCAAAGAAATTTCAAAGTTATGTGAATCTAGAAGCTGAGACATTCTCATCTCAGTTTTATTGAGTGTGCTCAAGATGCATTCACCGCATTTACAGCTCATTATGCCATCAAATAACGTAAATGCGTCTTTCATGCATTTTAAATATGAACATATTGATAATTATTATTAAGTAATTGTTAACATAACTGTATGTAGCTTTAGATCATTATCTGTTTTATGCCTGCATTCCGCGCTTTTCCACATCGTGCCAAAAAGAACACGATACAGTATGGTTATGCATGGCTCCAGTGAAATTGTTATGCCACTTTGATATGACATAGTTTGCGTAAAAGCTACCCGTTTTCCTCCTTCAAAACAGCCCAATCAAGTGGTCATTTCCGAGCATGCTAAAATTGGCACAATAGAAACGCATGCTTGATCTGACCTAAAATGAAAACATTTTGTTCCTGATACACTTTTAAAGACTATTAATAATTATTTTATCAAACATATTCTTTTAGTAAGTGATTTAAACGTTTTTTTAAACGAAACATTAAAATGGAAGTCATTTAAATAAAATTTTGTGTATTTTTTCGCGTAATCGACTTTTGTTTTCAATGTCGACTAGTAGGAGCTTAAACGACTAGTCGATTAGTCTCGCACATCCCTAACAGATACCAGACGATAATCCATAATAATGGAAAATACGCGTTATAACATTATCATGCGATGTAGGCCTTAATGTGAACGTTCATGTTCATATGCCCAGGCAGTCAGTAACAGTGACAGAATTTTGGAAACGCTGTTTTGTTCGGTCAGTATGCCGATTGTCTGCACAACGTTGCATGAAGTCAAACACACCTGATATTATCGGATATCGCGACGATTTTAAAGTCAATTATGGATTTTTTTTAAACACATCGCCCAGCCCTAATGTGCAGTAACGTTTGTTTATGTTGTTAAGATGAAACTGTCTATAGACCCCTTTTGCGCCGACGTCACGCTTACGTCATGGCATTAGCTGGAGGCAAAACAAAGGGAAAGCTGGGGGTGGCCAATACAAATCAGCACAGATTCGGCTACATAAGGAGTTTAAAATATCATCTCGTTGTGTTGTTTAGTGCCACAATCGACAGAATACAGTCTCCAATTTGATATTCTAACACATACCTGCTGTCATTGCCTAACAAAAACACCTGTTACATGACAGCTGTAGTTAAACACAATAAAACAAGCGGACTGAACAGAAGTTTCACTTCATAACACTTAAGATTAAACACAACAAAATTCAGTAGGTGTGGATTATGATTTGGGTATGCGTCTAAAAATATCTCACGTATGCCCAAATCCGAAAATATAAATGTTTATATGGAGCATTTTCATCCGGATTGGATTTTTAATCGGATTACATTGGTCCATGTTAACGTAGCTAGTGAGAACGCTCATGTTATGGGTCAGGTTTGTGTTCAAGTAAATGCATTTGCTGATGTTTGCCAGTGTTAGTACACGCAGGCATCTATAGATACGCTCTCATTTTATTTTTACTATACACACTTGGTTTCTCTGTCTGGTAGGTGTAGATGTCAGGCCACTTAACTGGAAGTAATCCTGTCAGTTTGTCTCTGGATCCATTTGAGCGCGTACAGATCGGCCACGTTCCTGGTGTTAAAGTTAACTTTTTCAAAAACAATCGCAATCCTAGACAGTGAGTGACCTTAGATGTTAAACTTTTATCTGATTTTTTTCTAGTCATTGTCAAAAAGCAAGCTAACAAACAAAACGTGCTAGCATTAGTAATGCGGTCAGGGGCTCTTTCTGCCTCCACCTAAGCTCCGCACACAAAAACGTGTCACAATGTTTACTAACAGTAAAGGCGTCTATAGATTCTAGAATTTGTAAATATCCACTCTTGGCATGTTATGTCTGCAATGGTATTCAGGTATTGTATAGTTTTTTTTATATTTTCTAAACATTTTGTTTACATGTTTTAAAACCGATTAGATTAATCATTAAAACATTTAAGATTAGTCAACTACCAAAATAGTCCATATTGACAGCCCTTAACAGCTTTCCTGTGGCTCAGTGGTTAGAACATGGTGCTAGCAATGCCAAGGTCATGGCTTCGATCCCAGGGAATTGCACATACTTAGAAACAAATGTACAGGTGCTGATCATATAATTAGAATATCATCAAAAAGTTGATTTATTTCACTAATTCCATTCAAAAAGTGAAACTTGTATATTATATTCATTCATTACACACAGACTGAAATATTTCAAGTGTTTATTTCTTTTAATTTTATGATTATAACTGACAACTAATGAAAATCCCAAATTCAGTATCTCAGAAAATTAGAATATTACTTAAGACCAATACAAAGAAAGGATTCTTAGAAATCTTGGCCAACTGAAAAGTATGAACATGAAAAGTATGAGCATGTACAGCACTCAATACTTAGTTGGGGCTCCTTTTGCCTGAATTACTGCAGCAATGCGGCGTGGCATGGAGTCGATCAGTCTGTGGCACTGCTCAGGTGTTATGAGAGCCCAGGTTGCTCTGATAGTGGCCTTCAGCTCTTCTGCATTGTTGGGTCTGGCATATCGCATCTTCCTCTTCACAATACCCCATAGATTTTCTATGGGGTTAAGGTCAGGCGAGTTTGCTGGCCAGTTAAGAACAGGGATACCATGGTCCTTAAACCAGGTTCTGGTAGCTTTGGCACTGTGTGCAGGTGCCAAGTCCTGTTGGAAAATGAAATCTGCATCTCCATAAAGTTGGTCAGCAGCAGGAAGCATCAGAAGCGTCTCGCCTGGGCTAAAGACAAAAAGGACTGGACTGCTGCTGAGTGGTCCAAACTTATGTTCTCTGATGAAAGTAAATTTTGCATTTCCTTTGGAAATCAGGGTCCCAGAGTCTGGAGGAAGAGAGGAGAGGCACAGAATCCCCGTTGCTTGAGGTCCAGTGTAAAGTTTCCACAGTCAGTGATGGTTTGGGGTGCCATGTCATCTGCTGGTGTTGGTCCACTGTGTTTTCTGAGGTCCAAGGTCAACGCAGCCGTATACCAGGAAGTTTTAGAGCACTTCATGCTTCCTGCTGCTGACCAACTTTATGGAGATGCAGATTTCATTTTCCAACAGGACTTGGCACCTGCACACAGTGCCAAAGCTACCAGTACCTGGTTTAAGCACCATGGTATCCCTGTTCTTAATTGGCCAGCAAACTCGCCTGACCTTAACCCCATAGAAAATCTATGGGGTATTGTGAAGAGGAAGATGCGATATGCCAGACCCAACAATGCAGAAGAGCTGAAGGCCACTATCAGAGCAACCTGGACTCTCATAACACCTGAGCAGTGCCACAGACTGATCGACTCATGCCACGCCGCATTGCTGCAGTAATTCAGGCAAAAGGAGCCCCAACTAAGTATTGAGTGCTGTACATGCTCATACTTTTCATGTTCATACTTTTCAGTTGGCCAAGATTTCTAAAAATCGTTTCTTTGTATTGGTCTTAAGTAATATTCTAATTTTCTGAGATACTGAATTTGGGATTTTCATTAGTTGTCAGTTATAATCATCAAATTAAAAGAAATAAACATTTGAAATATATCAGTCTGTGTGTAATGAATGAATATAATATACAAGTTTCACTTTTTGAATGGAATTAGTGAAATAAATCAATTTTTTGATGATATTCTAATGATATGACCAGCACCTGTATAGTACAACGCAACGCAAGTCGCTTTGGATAAAAGCGTCTGCCAAATGCATAAATGTAAATGTAATGTATCTAGCCTGAATGGAAGAAACTATGCATGGAATCCTTCATCTGAAACGCATAATTTTATGTAGTCATAATAATCCAAACCACATACATGTGTAATCCAAATTAATTGCTGCACACTCCTTTGGCCATAAAATTGCCAAGGGCACCAAATGCATGCAACTGTTCAGCGCTTAACGGGAACTCATAACTTACTTTTTCCTTAACAGGACTCGCCAAATCGCCATTCAAGGAGGATGTTTTCCCATCATCGCCCACACCTCCTCCACACGCCTCTTGTCTCTCACATCTCTTGTTTCCCAGCGAGCTCGAGTCAGGAAGGCTGGTAACTGGGTGAGCGGCTTGTAGATGCTGACTGAGACATTTAACGTTTGTCACTTTATAACCACAAATCCGACACTCGTAAACATCGGCGTCTCCCCCGGTCTCCGCTGCGCTCCCAGTACTTGTCACCGGGTCCGGTGGGGAAGTGCTCTTGGGCCGCGGAGCCGCGCATCGCTCCATCGCAAGCTGTGCACGACTGAGCCGATACGCTATTCATATAAACACACAACGATAATCTAATATCTTCCTGCAAGATTTCACTTGAAACAAAATGCAACAAAAGCCGCAACGAGTTTCATTTGACAGAACAGTTAAACAGAGTTTAAAGTTAAATCCTAAATCATGGCCATGCTGGTCTGAATGTGGAACAAAGGCTGACTAGCAAGCGAGCTAACGCAAGAGCTTGTCGTGTTGATTTTACACCCTCGCATTTAAAAGTAAAACAACCTGCTCGTTTTTAGCCCGATTTATTTTTCTTTAAGAAAGACGGTGACTTGAGCAATAATGCATTCAATAATTTAATTCCTTGACAATCGCTCTCGCCGTTGAGTCGTACAGCTGAAAGCTATCACACAGGTTTGGTTTGTCGCATCCTTGGAAAGTGAAGCTGGAGTTGTTTTCCTTCAAAATAAAAGCACCGTGACACTCTGCAAGGCACTAGAAAAGAATATACTAAAATGTTTCCCTCATAAAATTCTTTCACATTTAGATTTAGGACCATTCAGAGGGGTGAGTAAATGACATACAATATAGTAAATATTTCCAAAAAATTCCACTTTTCGTTTGCTCGATTACTGTCTGTACATCACAATTGTTTTTTTTTACATAATTTCATTCATTTTTCTTTTACTGGTGATGAAGAGCTCTCATACACAACTAGTCCCTTGCACTATAAATGAAAAGAAAAGTAAAACAGAAATAGTATATTCTGAAGAACATTTTAAAGAATGGCTGAGCTTTTCCAGACAATGGAAGCACAAACATTAGTAGTGCTTTATGTAATGGTGTAGATCAGGGTTCTCTTCTCAACCTTTTTGACTCCAAGGCCCCCCACTGTGTTCAACAATATTCAAAGGCCCCCCTCCCACCCACAAAACTCAAAATTTCTACCCAATAAAATATTTTAGAGCTTGACATTAACTGTAAAATGTTTATTCATTATAGAAATGGCCAAAAAATAAGAAATATCTTGAATTTTAAAATGTATTGCAATGTTCATTTTGTCTAATTTAAAAATAGTAGTCATCTTGAGGCCCCCTTGGAAGTCAGCTGGGGTCCCCTTGTGGGCCTGGCCCCCCCTGTTGAAAACCACTGGTGTAGATGGTAATGTGCTGACGGAGTACATGTTTACATATTAAGGGTTTTCAATAGAAATCTCGCACAGAATAAATAGTACTAATGCACTATTAATGCTATAAAATACATACATGCTAAATATTTGTCTGTCTTAGTAAGCATTTTAAAGATTAAAGGTCACAAAACCATCATAAACTTCTCTGTGTCCATGAGTAATACATTATCCTGTGCCATAAAACACAGTAACAGCAGTCAATGGTTGCTCTCTGCTCTTAGAAAGTGTAGGGGATTCAATGAGGAACAGTATTATTTAAACACTATTCTTCACCTAATTTGTAAGAATTATCATGAGCTTTGATCACAATTATAAGTAATATATTCTCCACCACCCTTTGTAAGGGAAACAAATATCAGCCCAAATTGGGATGAATTTAATTGATTATGATCAATTATACTTATCTGGATCAAATTCATGATTTGGGGAAATCACTTAGCATTACGAGCAGGTAGCAAGAATCTGCATGTTTAGGGACTCTGGATTATGAGCATGAACTACAAACAACGTCACGTGTGAAATAAAACAGGACTTTATTACCTAGACTAGACACATACTAATCTAACATACTCACACATACCGTTTAGCATTGGAAGAAGGCTGAAGTTGAAGCAGAGAGAAGAACAGAGCATGGATTTATGGCAGTATTTGATATTCAGAAGATCAATAGCCTGAACAAAACATCAGTTTCTTCTTGTAAAGCACCTTTGTTAAAAGGATTAATGATGCTCTATGCATCCATTAATAAGACTAAGTATGATACTTGCATGTCTTGCCCATTAAAAGAAAGAAAGTGTCCTGATGCAGTTTGTTGAGGCTCCAGTGGATCTTGGCTGGAAGTGATCAAAGAGAACCAGTTTTATGCAGAGGATCTGTAACTGGAAAGACGAGGCCGCAGCCTGGCACAAACTTAGGGGTCAAAGGTGAAGTATCCTTCTAGTCCATCCTTTAGAGATAGTTCTACCCTTGTAGATGTGGCACGGACAGTACCCGGACAAAAAGAAAAGCAAAATGCAAGAAGAGAGAGGAGAGAAAGAACGAACCTGTCGAACATCTCGAACACTAAGAGACTCTTCTTGTGGTCCTTTAAACTGTAAGGATGTCACATCCTACAGATGTGACTGACCCAATCAGGAGATGGCACCTTTGGAGGGAAAGTTAACTGTCTTTGTCTTCCACATGGTGTTTTGCATGTGGAAGCTGATTGGATGTTCGCTAAGAAAACTTCTAAGAGTTTAATAAAACTAATATGAAAAGAGTTACCAAGACACAACAAACATTAACATTAAGGAAATCACAAATGCAGCTCATAGACACCAAACATGATCTACATATCATCGTGGTTAAATGAGTTACTACAAATCTAATAATTTTAGTAGTTATACACACATTCATTCAAACTACACTGTAAAAACTAAAGGTACTTTGAGGAACCATTTGGGGTTCTTCACATTGCCACACCGGCAGAACCCTCAGGGGAAACTCAAGGCAACGCTTAATGAAGGGGGGCGGTTCTCTGAGGAACCCTCAAGGCTTCTTGGGGATCCCTTTCATTAAAATGGTCTGGAACCATCTTGCGTGCTTCAAGGCACCATTTCACAGTTTATATTTGCTATTCACAATATTTTAATAAGCAGAAATACTAAATCAAATACAACAGTTTATTGATAAACAACAACAATTTACATTAAATAAATATTTACAGAATGTTCAATATTGAACATTATCATTCTAAATTCATGAAATCACATGTATAATTAATATTGTGTTGGTGATATTGTTATAAATAAAGTCTTTATCTTAACAAAACTAACCAAATAATTTGCCTTAATTTTAAATATACTGTACATACAGAAATATTTCAGGTACTTTGTACAAATGTACAATTGTAAAAAAGTCCAGCAAAAAAGTAGTCTCTCATAGCAAGGCCTACACCCATGGTAAAGTTGTAATTAGCCAAAAAGCAAATCCTTGCGAGCTAGAGAAAACAATGCTGTTCTCTCCAAATGGGTTTCCTGCTATTACCAGGTGGTGTGAGGATCCATGTAGTCAAAGTAAAAATTATTTCTATAGTACATTTCACAATTTTGCATTGCTACAGTAGATATGTATTTATGGCAAAAAGAGAACAGGAGCTGCGCCTGTTGGCCTTAGTTGTCCCAGGCAGTGCAAGGATGAGCATCAGGGTGGGCCGGGTCTGTTGGCCTTGGTTGCCCCTGCGAATAAGTCATGGAGACCAAAAAGAGGGATTTAGATAACGTCTCATAAAACATTCAATTTAGCACATCACAAATTGGTTTACAAATGTAACAATACACAAAATATTACAATGCCTGGAAGTCACTGTTTTGGTCTATGGTTAAGGAGTACAATAGGCTATTTATAGCAACAACTGTAATAATCCACTTTATTCAGATTTTCCATTGTCAATGAGTATTTTTACATGTGCAAATATAACAAATAACATAATAATGAAAATATCACAATAAATATAATACTTACATTTTTTTGCTGCTCAACTGGAAAATACTGAAAATTCTGAGTTAAAAGGATAAAAACAGAACTGAATCATAAAAATATTTAATTACAGACAATTTATGTAACATGGGTGGGAAAACCATTCAACACAAACATCAATAAGTTAAAAAAAGAGCTATACATTCACTAAAAGTGAACATAATAGCTAAAAGTGGCTAAAAGTCATTGTTTGTCATTAACACTAACGTTACGCATTTAACGTTAGCCCCACAAGCTTCATCTTAACTTATATTAGTTAGCATCTCGGCTAAAACATGCGCTGCCTACACTGTGTAAATAAATGGTTTAAACAGCCAAAAGCGGCCATACAATTAGACGTGTCAGGTCAGAGTATTCCCGCCTGTCGCGCGAGCGGAACAATACCGGTGAACACTCGTGCCACTGATGTTTGATCGCAGACGGATCGGCGACATCAAAGCACAGTGAGAGCTATTTGTGAACTGACTGCTCTGTATGCTTTAGAGATGTTATTCTAAGTCCGTATGCTCTTTGTCATAAGGTGATCGGTCTGCGCAGAGCTGGAAAAAGTTAAACACACATACTAACGAAAGCGCCACATGGCACATGTATTGACGCTGCGACACTGGGCCAACAGCGCCACAGTACTGTGGAGGGCGAGACTGCACAATAAACACACAGAGCAGCTGCAGTTTGTTTGGATGGAAAGCACAACGTTTACATTTTCAAAAGATTTCAGTGACTTAGGATCTACTTATAGAATAAAAATGTTTATTTATAATATATTAATATAATTAATCATATAATACAAATAGTAAGAAATATAAAATAATCAAAACGCTTGCTGAAATTTTTCTAAATAACATTTAGCCTTTTCTAATCATGTGCATGATTTTAAAATGTGTGTTCACTTAGCAGGGGCCAAAAACCAAACTTTGGACTATTCTTATTCTCATAAAACATCAAAATGATCAGACACTAAAAATCCCTATTTCATGCAGAATTATAAGGGGTTCCTCTAGATACTGTCTTGTACAAGAGAGATTCTCCAGGAACCACTTACAAGTTTACAGATCTTACAAGAACCATTTTTTAGAATTTGAGTTCCTTCAATAACCTGCAAAGCACTTTGAGGTCCCAGTGTAGTGAAAAGGCGACTTTTCCAGAACCAGAACTTCACAACTGAATATGGGGTTATTCAAGAATCTTCTAGGTTCCTGGAAGAAGCACAAAGACTATAGATGGTTCCACCAATAACCCTTTTATTGAGAAAAAGAGCTTTGGAGCACTTAAAATACAGTTTAAGGTTCTTTGAGTACACAACAGGATATTTGAGGCACTTTTTCTTTTTACTGTGTACTTTGGATTAATGTTTAAGACATAAAAACAAGAACATCAATACATGGAAAGGTTATAAATGAATATATGTACATTTCTATAGAGATGTGTTTAGGATTGTATGTCTGTCCCCAAAGTGAGTAAAGAGAGTTCATCTCCCTACATTCCATTCAGTCGTAAAATACTCTTATCTTGATGGTTTGGTGTGGGTTGCTATGGTCGCCAGAGATCTGGTCCTGCGCCTAGTGTTAGTTGCAGATTGGGGGTAGACCCCCTGGCGACTAGCTTGCTGGTTGGGTGAGGGGTGTTGTTGTTATATTTAAGAAATATAACTATTGTGTGTCTGGTCGGTCTCAGGCACTACACTGAGGCCCCCTTGGAAGTCAGCTGGGGTCCCCTTGTGGGCCTGGGCCCCCCTGTTGAAAATCAATGGTGAAGACGGTAATGTGCTGACGGAGTACGTTTACATATTAAGGGTTTTCAATAGAAATCTCGCACTGACTAAATAGTACTAATGCACTATTAATGCTATAAAATACATACATGCTAAATATTTGCCTTTCTTAGTAAGCATTTTAAAGATTAAAGGTCACAAAACCATCATAACTTCTCTGTGTCCATGAGTAATACATTAACCTGTGCCATAAAACACAGTAACAGCAGTCAATGGTTGCTCTCTGCTCTTAGAAAGAGAAATGGACAAGAATGTTGAACAAGTGTGCAGTGTCCAAGGAAGCCTCATCTGTGACCTGTGACGTATGTGTGGGGGTTAAATCTCCGGCACTGAAGACCTGCCTGAAATGTGAAGTCTCCATGTGTGCTGAACACCTGCAAACCCACCTGACCTCTCCAGTGCTGCAGACCCATCCTGTAACCAAGCCTGTGTCGCTAGCTTCCTCTGGTCAAAAGGTCAGCAGATGCTCAGCTCACAGCAAGCTTGTGGAATACTACTGCCTAGATGATCATGTATTAGTATGCATGCATGTCTTGTGCTATTGAAGAAGGACATCGTCACCATGACACTACAGCCTGCTCATAAAGAGCTGGCAGAAAATCTGAGAGTAAAGATGAAGACACTGACTGAGAGACAGAAACAGTCCAAGTAGAGATGGGATGTTTGACACTAAGGCTTCGAAGCCTGTTTTACTCTATTGAAGCAGACTGGTTCGAAACTGTGTTGAGGCTTGTATCAAATGTATGTGATCACGTGACCGATGACGTTTGAGGCTTCATACGTCACAATTAAACACCTGAAGCGATGTGAATGATTCAAATCTTTGCCGTGCCTTCATTCATTATAAGGAGACGCAAAATGCTCTTAATGCAAATCAGAAAATCTAAATCCAGGGATGTCCTTATAATCAGTTCCACCATAAGAGGTATCCACTGAATTGCATATTGCAACATATTTTAAACATTTTACTAGTAAAGTGACATTTCAAAACGTTGTAACGCTTTCATGTGTGGACAATGATTCTCAGACTGAAGATACAGCTGGTATTGCTGAGTATTGCTTTTGTGTTAACTGGAATCAACAAGATGTGAATCATTAGAAAGTGGCTTCTATAATTGCAGCTGACCAATAGATGTCACTGGTAGGGTCTGTCTTTCAGGCTTTGAAGCTTTGAATCATTTTTTGGTACAATCAGGAAAAAGCCTCAAAAGCTTCACAGGGCTTCATCTGCCCATCTCTAAGTCCAAGGATCTTGAGAGTTGGTATACGGCCCAAAGACAGACCCTGGAGAACTGTGTTGGTCAGCCCTGAGAGATCTGGTTTTAGCAAGTGTAAGGTACTGTTTAGTGTTGACAAAATGTTTATATGCTCTCCTACTTGTAAATCGCTTTGGATAAAAGCGTCTGCCAAATAAATAAATAAATGTAATGTAATGTAAGTGTAGAGAGTTCGTTTCAGCCAAACTTGGAGCTCTTTAGACTGACCAGCAGGCTATCCGTTCCGCTCTAATGGAAGATGAATTGATCTTTTTGCAAAAGTTTGCTGGAGTACATAAAGCTCTATAGAGGAGGCTTGTGTGATGGATCTGAGACGAGGTTTAGAGTATGAAACTGATTGCAGTAACTTTATTGAAGAGATCAGGAAGCATGGACAGATTATTGAGGAGCAGGTGCTCAGACTTGTGAGTCAGTTCCTTGCTTTTGTTGATCCAGAGAACCAACAAAACCCTCAGGATGAGACAAATTCATTCTCAGAGTTGACCTTTGACCCAAAGACTCTCAGACTTCTGTCCGAAGACTGTAGAACTGTGTTTTAGTCCCCTGCATCTACTAACCGCAAGGAACCGAATAAGGTTTCAGAACCACACAGCAAACCCAGACATATTTAACCTCACAGGGTAACCAACTTTCTATAGCCTCACAGCTGGCTGAGATTTCTAGAGCCTTAAAGCAGACCCATGCGACTGAACCACCCTTGTTCAGTCTTACACCACAGCCAGGGTCCAACAGCTTCACTCCAGACCCAAACTATTTGTTGCCTGCAGAGAAATACAACGAATCTTCACTGGATCGTCTGGCTCTCTGAGCACTTTGACTGGACCGGCATATGTGATGAAAACACCACCAGAGGGGATTATACTAAAGTATATCGACTAAAAATAAAAAATGAAACACTCTCATCTTTACAAACAAAATTTATGGAGAACACTACTCGTGATGGTAAAAGAAAGTATAATACTCAGGTATGTCTAGTGCATTATACATTTCATGTCACTTATCCATGGAAGGTAGAAGTGATCTGGGACTGTACCACTCAGCTACTAGCCTTTTACAGCAGAAGCAAGCTGACCAAAAGTTTTTTTACTTCTCAAGCTAAAAGCACATTATTTTGGTCACAGGCTTTATCCCTTTGTCACTGTGGAACCTAAAACGTGCAATCCACAAAACAGTGCATACAGGAATCAATTAATGAGTCAAGAAAATGTGACTTAGGACAATTCATGTACACACATACTCTGTGCGCTCAGTAGTAAATAGAAATTCATACAAAAATGAATGCTTTTCTTAGTCATATTTTTGAGACAATAATCCAGCTATCCAATGAAGCAGAAATGTTTTTAAATTGTTTGTCTAATATCAAACTGGTTACATTTCAGATGACTTTGAATTTTGGATTGTGAAATTAGTTCAATTTTAGCATAATTCACGTTGTTTATATGTGCTACCTTTTCTGCATGAGTTTGTATGATCATTCGTTGTAGGCCTATATTTTTTTGTGGTTACTATTAATGTAAATGCATGTTGGTTCTTGAACCATAATAATTAGTATGTGCCATTTATTTAAAATTACCATTACAGTACGCACCTACAATTAAAGTGAATGGGGCCAATCTATAAATAACATAATGTTTCAGAAGTATACACAAACATACACCAATTGACCTTGAGTGTGATAAACTCTCTTGCTAATTCTATATATGTAAAGTTATTTCAATTATTACCAGTGCTATGTTGACATGGCAAAAGGGTGTCTAGATATAACTGCAAAGAAATGGTTCCTAGCGGGTGATTTTATTAAAGTAAGACCACATAAGTGCCACAGTGTAACCTTTTTTTTTGTATTTTCATTCTCATTTTGTTTTGTTTTGTTTTATTTTATTGTATTTGTTGAAGTAATCAACTTTTGACTAATGTCAGTGGTTTTGTGTCTATACAATGGAAGTTAATGGGGTCCCAGGTTGTTTGGTTATCAGCTTTCTTCAAAATAGATGTTTTGTGTTCTGCAGAGGAAAGTCGTACAGGTTTGAAATTACACGAGTGTCAGTTAATCAAGACAGTTTTCATTTTGGGTGAACTATCCCTTCATTTGATCCAAATCAAAGAAATTAAGCATTTTGTCGCCCCCTAGTGGAGACCGGAAAATGACGAGAAAATGTATCTTCACTCATAGAATTAAAGCACAGAGGGCGCAAACAAAAACACTAGAAAATTCACCAATATGTGTAAAAGGATGAGTGTAAAGATAAAAACTGAACCAAGGCAAAGTTCATTAGTCAAATGATGAAAAAAAGCCAAAAGCTTACAGCACCTGGTATTCCCAGGCGGTCTCCCATCCAAGTACTAACCAGGCCCGACTCTGCTTAGCTTCCGAGATCGGACGAGATCGGGCGTGTTCAGAGTGGTATGGCCGTAAGCGAATACAACAGTAAACAGCGGACTATTTAACCCTAGAATGCATACGACGAACGTGTTAAAGTGGTAAAACCTTTATTTTTATTCCATCAGCGTGGAACGCACAAATCAATACAAAATCTTTTTGTTTCCCCAGTTATATGGTTTAACTTTAGCATATCAACCATACATTTACGATGTGCTCATTATTGCAACCATTTATCCATAGTATTTGTAGATAAACTGTGGAAAGAGAAAAAGGCAATCAATCCAACAATATTACTATGGTAATTTATTTATTATTTGAGTATCCAAGCCTTTTGAAACTCATGCAATTGTTATTTTTTTCTCAAATCAATATACATATGTATAATATTTATATTTTAATAATATTTATAGGCCTATTATATAATATTTTTTCTGGCTTTTTTTAACTAGTTACTTGGTATTAGCACCTATTGTATTATTGCTCCTGTATGACATATCGCTTTATTGCTCCCTGAACTCTTTGTAAATCGCTTTGGCTAAAGGCATCTGCTAAATTACTAAATGTAAATGTAAATAATAATGTATTACACAGCTCTGGAATACTTGATTCTGATCTGATAAGACGCTCCACTTCGAATCGGGTACTGATCATTCTTGCGATAACAACCGGTTGCATGTACATTATCCCTTACATAAATAATACAAATATGAATATTATTAAGATAAAAATTGTCCATTGTCTTACAGCTTATTGTGGATAAACTTCTCTTTGCACTTTTCTTTCTGTAGGCCAATACCACAATAAACCTCTTGGGGCTCGCAAACCGTGTTTGTGAAACTTTGAGCTTATGATTTAGTCATTGTCTTCAAGGCCATCAGTTTTACAGTTTGACGTCATTTAAAAATTTTCTATGTTAAAAAAAATAAAGAATGTATTGATGTCAGTTAGTCATCGATACTTATCAATACATTTGTTAAATATATGAAGAATTAACACATCACAACACAAGTTGAGCAATAATGATGCTTAAAGGGATACACCACTAAATATGAAAATTCTGTCATGAATTAACCCCCCCCAAAGTTGTTCCAAACCTGTATACATTTCTTTGTTCTGTTGAAGACAAAGAAAGATATTTAGAAAAATATTAGCAACTGACATTTCTGGGATGTCATTGCTATACCAGAGTAGAAAAAATTCTAACGGTAGTCAAAGGTGCTCTAGAACTGTTTGCTTCCCTACATTCTTCAAAATATCTTTCTTTGTGTTCATCAGAACAAGTAAATGTATACAGGTTTGAAACAACTTAAGGGAGCAAATGATTACAGAATTTTCATTTTTGGGTGGAGTATCCCTTTAAGCAAGCATTGTGGGAAAGTTCATTCAAAAATGAAAATCATTTCATCCTTTATTCACCCTCATGTCATTCCAAACCTGTATGCTTTGCTGTCATCTGCAGAACACAAAACACAATTTTGAAGACTGTTGATAACCAATTGTAGGGAGGGAGGGAGGGAGGAAGTGAGGAAGGAAGGGAGGGATGAAGGAAGGAAGGAAGGAAGGAAGGAAGGAAGGAAGGAAGGAAGGAAGGAAGGTCAACGTTTATTTAGCACAATAAGGGAAGGCACGCTCACAGCGTGTCCTACTCCTCAAACAACAACTGAAAATAACTCCAAATATACCCCCTTGTGGGAAGTTTCTGTGTGTTCTTCCCCATCAAGGTTTTTTTTTGGTTTTGTATCTTTTATTCTGTGTTTTAGTCTGTGTTTTACCCTTCACCTGCCTGCGCTTCGGTTCTGTCCACTGATCCCTGAATCATTTAATAATCGAAATGAGTCTATGAAAAACAGAAATAATTCATATAAAGAAGCCATGTTGACAAGTTTTTGTAAATTATGGCAAAATCCACAAGATTGTAGTACCTTCATTGCCCTCTAAATGGCAATATTAATTATAAGATAGGTGCCATGCAAAATGTAATGTGTAATTGCATTAGTCATTACAAATGTAGTGGAGTAAAGAGTACATATACTTGTTCAAAAATGTAGTTAAGTAGAGAGTAAAAGTTGATAATATCTTTAATACTCTGTAGTTGTACTAAGTAGCCAAAAAGATACTTAAGAGAAGTAACTAAGTACATTTACTCCAATACTTTACACCACTGGTGCGTGCGTGTGTGTGTGTGCGTACTTGTCTGTGTGCGTGTGTGTGTGCGTACTTGTCTGTGTGCGTGTGTGTGTGCGTACTTGTCGTCTGTGTACGTGTGTGTGCGTGCGCGTCCGTGTCTCTCCGCGTCCGTGTGTGTGTGTCTATGTGTGTTGGTGTGTGTGTGTGGAGTGTTTTGTATGTGGGTATGTCTGTCTTCTGTGTTTTCACCTTTTTCTTGTTTTTACAGGTACAACTTTAATTGTTTTGCTTATAGTCAATATGTCTCATGTACAGCTGCTTTGCAACAATGAAAATTGTAAAAAGCGCTATATAAATAAAGTTGAGTTGAGTTTGACTCTGCAATGATACTTGGTGTCACTATTATAAACGGTAATTCTGTACTTTAAACCAGCATCATAAATCCATCTATCTCCTTTACTGTCAAACCACACAAGCTCAGGTTCAGGGTTCCAGCCTGTACTTTTATACAGCAGATGAAGTCCTCCCGAATGATCAAATTCCTCAACAATGATCATCGAATGAGTCCCTACAACTACCGGTATAAAGAAATGATTTTCTTGTACTTTTGTACTAGTTGTCCCTTAATTAAATCAAAAACCAAGATACAACAATTAAAGTAATACAAGAAATGTATCTACCACACTCACATGTGGCAATTAAATTGATTATGCTCATGTTTGCTTTGCTCACCTTCAACAATGACATCAACAGTGATATCATCATACCAGGATTCCTATGAATAAAACATTTGTAGGTTCCGTTATCAGTGACCTGGAATGTTTAGAGGCTGAGTGATGCGTTTCCTTTCTGTAGCTCTGGTTGGAACAATGTTGTTCTTCGTCTGTAGGACTGGCTCTGCTCTGTAGTTCGGTTTTCACAAGCTTCATACAAATACATTACTGAGTCTTGCTGGTCAAGTTTAAACCACTCAACTCTCATATCCACAGCACTTGTGTCGGGTTTGATGTAACAAGGCAGAACCGCATCATCACCAGCAACAACAAAGAGAGGATAGGTCCCACCAAATGATACAGCTCTATAAGAGTCAGAAATGCAAGTGTAAACCCATATTGAATGTTAAGTGTCTTCAGCTCAGTATACCTGTCACGGTCCCACCGTCTTGTTTATGAAATTCTAGTCGTGTGGTGGGATCGGGGCAGAGTCCTTGGGTTTTATGTGGGAAGACCATGAGATGTTTATGTTTTTACCTCTCATGTGTTTTTCCAGTGTCTCGTCTCTGTTCCCGCCATCTCGTTTCCTCGTTATCCTTCCCTAAGTGTTTGATTACCCACACCTGCCCCGTGTCGTTATCCCTCGTTTGTCTTCCCTTTAAATACCCTCTTGTTTCTTTGTCTTGTGCTCGTGGATTGTACTATGTATGTGAGTGTACTGCGTGGTGTTTGTGTTCATGCTCGTGTTGTCATCCGTGGTCCTGTTTTGTGCCTTGTATTATTTAAGATGTCTGGTCGTGTCCTTTAGTTTAGTTTATTGTTCATGTTTTCATTTTGTTCCCCTCGTGGGAGGTCTTTTGGTTTATACATATATATTTCTTAGTTCTGTTTTTTCCCCCATTGTGGGTGTTTTTGTTCTGTTTTCTGTTTTGTTTAAAATAAATATCTGTTAACCCCTTCACTGCCTGCCTGCGCTTGGGTTCCTCTGCTCAGACCGTGACAGAATCCACGAGCCCCTAGTCCTGTTGTTGTTTTGTCTTGTCTGCCACTGATTTTGTTTTCCATGGTTTGTCTGTTCATGTCACTGTCTCAGTCTGCCCTGTCTCGTCCGTCTACCCCTTGGTGAGCACCTGGAGGTGCTCATTAAAGGGGGGGCTTCTGTCATGGCTCTGCTTCCATAGTCATGTTTTTCTTGGTCCTGTAGCAGAGTCATGACAAAGCCTTTGGTTATGTGTGGAGAGAAACATATTGTCCTTTTGACAATAATATACGTTCTCTCCAGTGTCTTGTCTCTGTTCCCGCCATCTCGTTTCCTCGTTATCTTTCCCTGAGTGTTTAATTACCCACACCTGCCCCGTGTCGTTATCCTTTGTCTGTCTTCCCTATATAATACCCTCATGTGTCATTGTCCTGTGTCGGTCATTGCGTGTGTATGTGCTGTGTCCTGATGGTCCCTGTGTTGCCTGAGTCTATCGTCCCTGTTTCAGTAAGTGTTTAGTTTAGTCTATGTCAAGTGTTGTTTAGTTTGGTGTTTAGTTAGTTTACGTCCCTTTTACTTATTATTATCCTGTTCTTGTTTACACCCCATCGTGGGTTTTTGTTTTGTCATTTGTTTATTTAGTTAAAGTCTTGTCTGTTAACCCCTTACTGCCTGCCTGCATTTGGGTTCTTTTGCCACATCCGTGACAATACCGATACTGTACTTAAGTTACACATATTTGTTAAGACCTAAAACAGTATAGGAACCCATCTATCTTCTGCCTTTTTAATGATCATCAGCAGCTCTGTGACTAACAAAAGCACACAAAATATAAAAAGCATAAGTCCTGCATTATGTATTTAATTCTTATTTTATTTATCATTAATTATTTATACATCGAAATATGGTATTAACATCTGATACAATCCAGGTATACCCCACAGTACTTTTTATTAGTTGTTACTCAGTAATTAGGCTATTTATTTAGGTAGACACGGAACATGTAAAGTGTGATCTTATAAAGAATATACTCAATGGATCATATCCATAAACAATTCAAACAGTTTTCATGGTGTTTTATGAACATGCATGTTTTTTAAAAGCAGGGTTAAAAAGAGGCACTGTGTGTCACAATACCTATTTCCTGTTGACAGATTCTGCATTGTGAAAAATAAAACTCACCCCTAAGTGATGGCCTGGTGTCTGAAGAGGTCACAGAAAAGGTTTTTTTCAATAGGCCTATACACTTTTAAAAAGAAGGTGCCGATTTTGACTGAATGGTTTATAAACCACATCAATTGACAGGAAGGCTCTGCTATTTATAATCCTTATTGTTTCCTCGAAGTTACAATTTTATAATTTTGCTTCTTGGATAGAGTTATGTAAATCTTTGTGTAGGAATTGCTGAGAAAATAGCCAGGATGATTTTTTGACAAGATACAGATATGTGATATAAAGAAATAAATACAAATACTTTTTAACTTAAAATACTTTTTTACTTTATAGCAGTGGTCGCCAACCAGTCGATCTTTGAGACGTTACCTGTCGATCCCCAAAAGTAGGCTAATAGGAAAATGAATAGACAAATATATTGTGCCTGATCATTTTGCAAGTGCATCTCTCTTTCTCTTCATTATTTGCCTGGCCGGGGGGCTGCTTTAGAATTTTAAAGTTTTACTTAATTAATATTGCATATAGGAATTTGTAGTCTGTTATATTTGACCTGTGCTTCTCTCTCCTTTATCTTAAATGTGTGCTCTCACTGTGCGTGCGTGCGTGTCTGTGTGTGTGCGTACTTGTCTGTGTACGTGTGTGTGTGTGTGTGTGTGTGTGTGTGTGTGTGTCTGTCTATGTGTGTTAGTACGTGTGCATATTGTGTATGTGGAGTGTTTTGTATGTGGATATGTCCGTCTTCTGTGTTTGCACCTTTTTCTTGTAAACAGGTACAACTTTAATTGTTTTGCTTATAGTCAATATGTCTCATGTACAGCTGCTTTGCAACAATGAAAATTGTAAAAAGCGCTATATAAATAAAGTTGAGTTGAGTTAATTTTATTAATGCAGTGGAGTCTCATCATTCTGGGCTGCGTTCAGAAACGGTGGTGCGGTTGAACACCCTGTTGTGATGACGCAAGAGTTGCAACTATAGCCCTTTATATAGTTTTATAGCCCAGGAATTTGTCCCGGGATCGTTAAATTTTTTTCATTCACACTCTGCTGTACAAAGGGGCCATAGAAAGTGTTCCCCTACCAGACAGAGAGTCAGGCTATCACAGCCAGTATTTTCTAGTTCCCAAGAGGGATGGGGGGTTGTGTCCGATCCTAGATCTCCGCGGATTGAACCGCTACCTGAAGATGCACAAGTTCAAAATGTTGACAATCAAGATGATTGTGTCTCAAATTCAGTCACACGACTGGTTCGTAACGATCAATCTCAAAGATGCATACTTTCACATAGAGATCTTGCCACAACACAGGAAATTCCTGAGGTTCGCTTTCAGGGGCGAAGCTTACCAGTATCGGGTTCTTCCATTTGGCCTTGCCTTGTCACCCCGCACATACACAAAATGCATGGATGCAGCTCTGGCTCCTCTGCGACTCCAGGGCATCCGCATTTTGAATTACATAGACAACTGGCTGATGTTGGCTCAGTCTCGGGAGCTAGTGCTTCGACATCGGGATGTTGTCCTAGCTCATCTCGAAGCTCTCGGGTTGAGACTCAACGTCAAAAAGAGCGTTCTCTCCCCTACTCAAAATACAACGTATCTGGGAGTTATATGGGACTCGATCGCGATGCAGGCACAGCTATCTTCTGCACGTGTCGAATCCATCCAGAGCACCCTGAAGAGCATCAGGCTAAGTCACTATTCATCACTTTCAAATTGTTCTAGGTCTAATGGCGTTGGCTTCCACAGTGATACCTTTGGGCCTCCTGCATATGAGACCATTTCAGTTGTGGCTCAGAGCCAGGGGGTTTCATCCAAGGGCCAACCCCCAGAGGCAGATAAGGGTGACGTGCCAGGGGCTTCGCACCCTTTCTATGTGGTTCAGACCTCGGTTTCTGACTCTATGTCCCACTCTCGGTCCGTGTTGTCGTCGCAAGATGCTAACGACAGACGCTTCCCTCATGGGTTGGGGTGCGGTCTTAGAAGGCCGTCCAGCCCAAGGGATCTGGAGAGGTCATCTTCTCGATTGGCACATCAATTGCCTCGAGATGATGGCTGTATTTCGGGCCCTGAAATACTTCCTCCAACAGCTACGAGGCTACCATGTCCTAGTGCGGGTGGACAACACTTCAGTAGTCTCGTACATAAATCACCAGGGCGGTCTGTGATCGCGCCACCTGAACAAACTGGCCCAGCAGATCCTGCCTTGGGCAGAGGGCAAATTCCTGTCCCTCAGAGCGATTCACATCCCGGGGCATATGAATGTGGGAGCAGACTTGCTGTCCAGACAAGCTGTGACGAACGGGGGATGGAAACTCCACCCCGAGATAGTCAAACAAATCTGGGAAAAATTTTACGATTTTCTACGCAGGAGTAGGAGTAGTGACAAAAGTAGGTTTCGCATATAATGCTATAATTAGCGGAAAAATGTGTATACCGGAAATGAAATCGGAGATATACGTTTTTTAAGTTTTGAGCCAATGAATACATTGATATAAAACACTTGGGTGTGCGACAAACGGTTTAGAAGTTATGAGTACAAACGCGTTTGGCATCGCTATAGCGCCACCCATGGGCCAATTGGGGTCATAATTTGATACCCTCTCCCCAAGTTGAGGGCTACCATTTGACCAAGTCTCAAGTCTCTACGACTTACGGTTTTGGCTGCACGATCAGTTTTACGGCAGAAAAAAATAAATAATAATAAAAAATCTGAGCAAATACAATAGGTTTCTAGCGCTACACGCTCGAACCCTAATTAGAGAACTGCAAGTGTTACCGGCCTCAAACCTAGGGGATATCTGTGCCGGCAGCAAGCGATGCACAGGCGTCAGGCACTGTGGATCGGTGAATAAACTGAGAAAGACACAAAGAGACTGAAGTTACGTCTGTTCGTAATGGCAGTCAGTTTATTACTCAACTAATTTCTCCTAACTCCTTTAAACTCAGATAATTCAACATTTGAACAATTTCACAATTAACAAGTACATTTATGCAAAACAATTATACACACCACAGATCGATTTGGACATGAGACAAAGTATATGCAAAGTATACCTAGTATTTGACATACTGCCGTACAGCACTTTGTATGTTTGTATACATTTATACAGTTTTAAGACAATACAACAGCAGATAACTTTACAAATACCATGAAAAATATATGTATATAGATACGTACAGGTATATAGGCCTACAGAATAGCATAGATCCTTAACCATATTCCAAATATACTGTAACAATGACACCTTTTAAACCAGCGCACAATCACCAGGATAATACATTACCAAAACTATATTTCATCACAACTGCAACATAATTCAGTCAATGCATCCTCCTTATTTACTGCTATTTAACTCATTCACACAAACACACTGAAATATGAATGTGCCAAACAACGAAAATGCCAAACCCACAGTAAATACAACACGTGCTTGGGAGGTGAGACTATAAAAGGCCCTTAAACCCATAATAAAACAAGCCTGACATGGTTTCAATATGTAACATGGATAAAACATTTCTTTCAACTAATGAAATACATATCAAACTTATTTGTTCCGTCATTCCGTTTACTCCTCAATGAATTAAAACACATTCTAGATTATGTGTACAGGCCTATTCTCAACTCCCTTACACTCCCTAACATTACACTTTTACACATTCTCATCTGCATTAGAACAATAAATGAACATTTCAAATGAAATATATTCATACCTGAGAAAGACACAAAGAGACTGAAGTTACGTCTGTTCGTAATGGCAGTCAGTTTATTACTGAACGCACCAACAAGCGGAAGTTAGTCCCTTGCGTCTTCCAAAAGCGCCTGATGCGCCATCTATTGGCGAGGCGGTGTAATGACCCATAATAACTGTTGAAATTAGACCAGTTCTTATTTCTTTCAAAAAAAATGAGGGGGTGTCAAATTTAACTTAAAAAATGGCGTTTTCTCAACCCATTACACACTTCCCAGTTTTATTGATATGTCTCCGGACATATAGAACTAATCTAACTAGGTTGATACGGTTATCAAGAAAGTTCATTGTAAAGCTGATGCTTTAGGTATGAAGGTGTAATACATTTTTTTAGAATGCCCATACTGCGGGAAAGGGGTAGTGATATGTATCAGGTAGCACAGGGTACGTCTGGACTGGGTAACACACACAGGCATGCATTGCATTTGCTCCTGATCTCCAAGGATGGTATGTAGGTTTACCCAACTGATCATATGTAAACACACCTCTTGGTCTTGGAGCTCTGACCGACCTTCTTAGGGGTATATCTTCCTCAGTTTCATGCTCGTGGACAGGTTCAGGGTTGACCTCATCCTGAGAAGCACCTTCCACTCCTTTAGCTGTAGGTTCTTCAGGGGTCTCCTCAATTGAATTCATATCACGCGGAGTTGGGCCTTCCATTGGTTCAGGTGAAGGGTCTCTTTCTCTTCTCAGACTCATGGGCTGAAATTCTGCTGCCTCTGTTCGGAGTTCATTGTTTTGCACAGGTTCAAGATGTCGTAGGCTAACCATTCTTGTTTCATATACCGGTACGGACCTGGGATTGCACCCAAAGTCTTCACCAGAAGTATCAGAATCTTGCTCTTTTGGTTCTGTGTCTTTGAACTGACTTTTCTGCTTTCTTTTTGATTTCTGGGAGGCACTTGTGTTTGGTTTGTTGCATTCAAGGGGCAAGTCATTTACCGGCAAAAGCAAGTTCCGGTGTAGCACACGAAAAGTTCGGTCACCTGTTTCTGATTGGACTCGATATACAGGTCCATCTCCAACCCTTTCCACAACACGATGAACTTTCCGCTCCCAATATGCTCGGAGTTTGCCAGGTCCACCTCGTTCGGAGAGGTTGCGGACAAGCACATGATCACCAGGGCAAAGTACAGTGCCTCTAACACCTCGATCATAATATCTTTTTCCTTTTGAAGAGCATCTTCTACTATTCTCTGAGGCAATCTTATATGCCTCCTGCATTCTTGAAGCCCATTTCTCTGCATATTCTTGCCTAGTTTGGTTTTGCTGCTCAGGTTCAAGGTCAAAGAGCAAATCAATGGGTAAACGAGGTGTTCTGCCAAAGAGAAGAAAGAACGGTGAGTAACCTGTAGCTTCGTGCCTCGTACAGTTGTAGGCATGGACTATGTGTGGTAGGTGATCTTTCCACTCTGACTTCTTTTCCTCTGACAGGGTACGGAGCATTTGAAGAAGAGTCCTATTCAGGCGCTCCACAGGATTCCCCTGTGGGTGGTAGGGGGTAGTTCGAGAATGATCCATCCCAGCCAGTTGTTCAAGTCTATGGAATAAGCCATTCTCAAACTCCCGGCCTTGATCATGATGGATCTTCTTGGGATACCCGAAGCGTGGAATAAAATCAAAGAAAATCTTCTCTGCTGCTGTTTTCCCCGATTTGTTGCGCGTTGGGTAAGCTTGGGCGTAACGAGTAAAGTGATCCACCAAGACTAGGATATATTCATAGCCGCCTTTACTCGGTTCCAGGTGGAGATAATCAACAGAAAGAAGCTCGAAGGGGGCGCTGGTTGTGATGGAGCCCATTGGTGCTTTCTCTGGAATAGTAGGTCTCTTTTGCGTAATGCACGAGCACTGCCGGATGACATAATTCTCAATTTCACGCTGCATAAAAGGCCAATAAAATCTTTGCCTTGCCAGGTGGATGACTTTGTCAGCACCAACATGTCCCATATCATTATGCAAGTGTTTGAGCACAACTGACTTGAGCGATGATGGCAGAACTAATTGCTTGTACTGTGCTGTCTGCCTGTAGAGAACCTCTTTATCAAGCTTCAGTCGGTTCCATTCACGTAAAAGTTGTTGTGCGCTTAGGTTCATTTGCTTTTTGGTTTCGTCAGTTGGATTCTCACTCTTTTTTTTCAATGCGATTATCTCACAAATTGATTCATCATTTTTCTGTGCAGTTTCAATTTGTTGTCTACTGAACATGGGCGTGCAATTAGGAAGTAAATCATCAGCACAATTCAACTGCAGAGCTGCTACCCATGGCACATCCTCGTCCTTGTCTGCCTTGTTACCCTGCCAAATGGCGGAAACTATTTCAGGAGGCATGGTCTCAAAGTATTCACTAATGTGATCCTGAAGCTGAACAGGGTAACGCGACAGAGTGTCAGCATCTGCATTCGTCTTGCCAGGCCTGTACTTAATTGTAAAATGAAAGTCTGCCAACTCACCCACCCAACGGTGTCCCACAGCATTCAATTTTGCAGTGCTCAAGACAAAAGTAAGGGGGTTGTTGTCTGTGAAAACAGTGAAGGTAGGGGCATAATAGAGGTAATCTCGAAATTTATCACAGATCGCCCACTTCAGTGCAAGAAACTCGAGCTTGCTGGAGTGGAGATGATAATTTTTCTCAGCAGGTGTGAGCGATCTGGATCCATAAGCGATTACCCGAAGTTTACCTCCCTGTTCTTGATATAATACAGCACCCAAACCTTCACCAGATGCATCTGTATGCAAGACAAATGGTAAATTAACATCTGGGTAGGCCAAAACAGGCGAACTCGTCAGCATGTCGACTAGACGAGAGACAATGTTGCTATGTTCAGGGGTCTATTGGATAGGTGTTTTGGATGGCAACTGGCCATCTTTTCTGTTTTTCTTTATGGCACTTTTCTTGCTGGTTTCTTGACTCAACCATGAAGCATTCTCTAGTAATCTGAAGAGGGGATGAGCTATCCTTGAAAAGTCCTGTATAAAAGAACGGTAGTAACCCAAGAAACCAAGCAAAGCTCTCACTTCACCAACAGTTTTGGGTTCCTTCTCCTTCAGTTGCAGAACAGCCTCTAAGTCTTTTGGATCAACTTGAATGCCTTCACTGGTCACTAAACGGCCAACATACCTAATTTGATGTTTGAATAGTTCGCACTTCTTTGGGCGCAATTTAACACCACAATCCCTCAAGCGACAGAACACTCTCTTCAAGTCAGTAACATGATCATGAAATGTTTTTGAAAAGCAGAGTATGTCGTATAAGTAAGGTGAACAACAGTCATCCCTAAGACCTTCCAGAACGTCTTCCATACACCTCTGAAAGGCCGCTGGTGCATTGGAGAGGCCAAAAGGAAGACGGATCCATTCATAGAGTCCCCAAGGCGTACTAAAAGCTGTAAGGTGTCGGGAGCTTTCCTCAACAAAGCCTTGGTGGTATGCACTGCCTTGGTCAAGAATGGAGAACCACGACTATCCACCAAGGTTATCAAGTAGATCTTGAATGCGGGGAAGAGGATGGCGGTCAGGGAGTGTCTTACTATTTAGGCCCCGGAAGTCTACACAAAGACGTAAACTCATGTCTTTTTTTCTAACACAGACCACCGGGGACGAATAAGGAGATGTAGACTTCCTTATCCATCCATGATTGAGCAGGTTTTGTACATAATCCTTTACCTCTCGAAATAAGGGCTTTGGAATGGAGTTATAGGACTTCTGGGCCGGAGTGTCATCAGTAAGGTGGATTTTAAGCTGTAGGTTCGGAATACAACCGATGTCTGCATCATCTTTGGCAAAAACATCTGACTGATCAAATAACATACTTTTTACAATTTCCTGCTCTTCCACCGTGAGATGAGACAGATCAACAGGCGGATACATACAATATAGCAAGGTCTTGAATATAATTCATCCTAAATATACACTAAATATGCAATATACCAATTCATATATAATAACTATTTTACGCTTTTATGATTTTATTTTATAGATTAGTTGTTTTAACCAAATGGATTCATGATGTCCAAGATCTTACTTGCAGACATTGTTTGTAAAGATGAGTAACTAAGAATCAAGCATAAAACTTACTGTGCATGCAGATGAATGGAAGAGCATCTGAGCAGAGCCGATCACCTATTAGACCATCAGGACCTGCAGCGCCACAATGTCTGCCCGTTCCAGCGTTGTCAGGTTGTCCAACCATCCAATTAATGTTGGACGTGGAAACACTTGTTCCATCTGACGTATCCAATGTATAGAGTCTCTGTGCAGGCCAATCCATGCAGGCCAAGAGTATGGCACCATTGATGCCAACTGGTCATTTTCAGTTTGACTCTGAATGATGGCTAGGTCTGTGTAATACTGTCTGCAGTAGCTCCGAGCCTGCAGCCAAGTTATCCATTGCCCATAGTAAAAAACAAACCTGTTTGCTCCCGTTTCGTTTTCTGTAATGACACATAAAAGAGCTCATTCCAACAGATGTTTATATTGTGACTTTCATGCAGCTAAAGGCTAAACTCTGTTTTGTAAGAATTGCTCGATCAGTGGCCTGTATCACGAAGAAGCCGGTTTGGGTTTTTACCCAGGTAAGTTGGCATTCAGTTTGAGCTCAAGAAGGTTGTAACACTTTGTTTTAGTGATGCATACAAAATTGAGGGAGCCACATAGAAATTACGTTTTACCATGAGTCAAGTGTATTAAGTGAAGTTGAGTATATACAAACAAAAGTACATTCTATCAGAAACCTATATGAAGGTCTTTCAGTCTTTAAATACCACTGGGAGACAAAGTTCGTTTGAGATGAAAGACATCCAATTGAAGTTGTAGTAATCCTTGGTGAAATGAACAATGTCCATGCTAGTCGAACCATCCGCTAACCTTTAGCTTTACATGGATTAAAGTTCTTAAATTCGTACAATATCTTCGAGTTGAGGTTGTGGTTCTATTAGTGCTATCAGAGCTAATATGGATATGTAGCATCCTGAGGCCTCTTTAGCTTCCAAATCTGCCACGTTGTTACCTTTGATTACAAAATCATTACCTTTTTATGAGCTTGACATTTTATAATTGCCACACGTTTTGGTAGTAACATTGCAGAAATTAATTGAACTATTTGCTCAGCGTGTTGGACAGGCGTTCCATCACTTTTTTTAAAACCCCTTTGTTTCCATACGGCTCCAAACAAATGACATACTCCATGAGCATATGCAGAATCTGTAAAAATATTTGCAGTTATTTGCTAGTTGACAAGCAGTCAAAAGAGCTTTTAGTTCTGCTAGTTGGGAGGAGCATGGTTGTTTACAATGTTGTGATATAACAAGTACATATTCATCATTGGTTTTCTTTACTACTGCATATCCTGTATGGATTCCTAAGTGATCTCTGAAACTAGAACCATCCACAAAATATGATACAGGGTCTACCCCCAATCTGCAACTAACACTAGGCGCAGGACCAGATCTCTGGTGACCATAGCAACCCACACCAAACCATCCAGATAAGATTATTTAACGACCGAATGAAATGTATGGAGATGAACTCTCTTTACTCACTTTAGGGACAGACATACAATCCTAAATACATCTCTATAGAAATGTATATATATTCATTTATAACATTTCCATGTATTGATGTTCTTGTTTTTATGTCTGTCTTAAACATTAATCCAAAGTAGTTTGAATGAATGTGTGTATAACTACTAGAATTATTAGATTTGTAGTAACTCATTTAACCACGATGACATGTAGATCATGTTTGGTGTCTTTGAGGCGCATTTGTGATTTCCTTAATGTTTATGTTTGTTGTATTTTGGTAACTCTTTTCATATTAGTTTTATCCAAAATGCGGCAGCTCGAGTTCTTACACGTACAAAACAGTATGAACATATTAGCCAGGTTCTGTCAACCTTGCACTGGTTACCTATAAAGCATCGCGTTAACTTTAAAATCTTGCTTATTACATACAAAGCCCTACATGGTTTAGCTCAGTAGTATTTGAGCTTCTTTTGTATTACAGTCCTTCACGTGCATTATGCTCTCAGGCGTCCTGTCAGTAGGTAATACCTTGAATTTCAAAATCAAGTGCAGGTGGTAGATCCTTTTCTTATCTAGCACCTAAACTTTGGTATAGTTTTCCCCGCACTGTCCGGGAGGCAGACACACTCTGTCAGTTTAAATCTAGACTAAAGACGCATCTTTTTAATCTTGCATACACTACTCTTCCATAATATAAATCCTCTGAGGGTTTATTCTGCATTAGTTAGATCAACCGGAACCAAAAACACAACTGATGTACTTGTTGCATCAAAGAGTGCAGAACAGTACTCTACTCTCAGCCAGTCTTGTCTCATTGTTCAGAGGTTACCACAGCGAGCAGGATGCAGTTCATGGCCAAACCTGATGGCAGAGCGGAGAATGGGAAGAGGCGACCTGACAAGAGCTGAGATGATAGCTCTGGATAAAGGATGCGCTCACTTGACACGTCTACACCACAAAATTTCAAATGCTATTAGATTATTAATGATAATCTTAAATCTATAATTTACCATATTAGTAAGTTTATTTATTTTTATTTAGCCTTGTTGTGCAAGCTCTGTCGAGCTTGTGCAGAGGCAGCAGCTTTTGCCAGAGTGGAACTGGAATCCCCTGGTTGGGCCTGGGTTCTCCTGAGTTTTTTTTCTCGATTGGAGTTTTGGGGTTCCACGCCACCGTTTGCATACTGTTTTGCACGGTTTGCCTGGCCGGGGGGGCTGCTTTACAATTTTAAAGTTTTACATAATTAATATTGCATATAGGAATTTATAGTCTGTTTAATAATTG